>NC_084604.1:15279489-15579489 GCF_033807715.1 Cololabis saira
TCCGGTACGGGTCCAGACCTCTCTGTACTTCTGTTCCCCGGATAAATATGTGCTTTATGTGCTTTCTTTTTATCCACACCTCCATACAGCAACCAAATAATGAAAAACTTTGTATTTTGAAATAGAAGCTAACTTCACATTAACGATGCATGTTAAAAATGCTGCATAGATTTAAACATTATATATTTAAAGTAGGGTTGTCCCGATCATGATTTTTTTGGCTCCCGATACATTTCCGATACTTTTTCCCGATCAGATACATTTTGGCAATGAATTTAAAATAAAAAAAAAATAAAAAAAAGAGGACTAAAACTAAATTATCCCAAGTTTCTTTTATTGTCCATTGGAGAACAACATGGACATATATTTCAACAAAGCTCATCAGCACTGGTGCCACAAAATGTGACGTTAAATGCAATGTTATAGAAAATGATTTAATATATATTAAAAACATTAATAACTAGGTATGTCCCAATACTTTTTTAGCCGATACCGATGTTTTAAAAATGCCGTGATCGGGCCTGATTGATCGGAACAACACTCATTTAAAGTTACGTCAAAGGGCTTAAACTTGGGTCATATTTGTTTTCAGGCATCGATTGGGAGAACATTCTGACATGTGAAGCTCCTTACATCCCAGAAGTCAGCAGTCCCACAGATACGTCCAACTTTGACGTCGATGACGACTGTCTGAAGAACTCGGTGAGGAGCTTGTTGGGCGCCGCCTTGCAGCAGATATGTTTATTACAGCATCAGGTAGAAATAATCCCATCTTTGTCTCGTCTTCTCGCCGTTCCCAGGAGACGATGCCTCCTCCCTCTCACACGACCTTCTCTGGTCACCACCTGCCCTTCGTCGGCTTCACTTACACGAGTAAATGGTAAGTGTTTCCAAGGAAACTCATGAATAGAAGCTCAGACTCATTACTTGGGACTCTGACGGCTTTTATCTTGCAAAGTGAGAAGGGAAGATGTGCAGGATCAGAAATGCACATCGGTGTCCTGTCATTACGCATGGAAGCAATTCTGTACCATAATTCAAATTAAAATGGATTAGCAAAAATTATTTTTCATTTTCGGAATAAGGACGCATTTTTTTTCTTTGATCTATGACCCAGCGATGAATGCAGATAGTTACATTTGTATGATCACTTAATTAAAATGATAAAGAAAAATGGACATTGCTTCTTTGTTTTCATGCCCGTCCTGCAAAAAGTGTGACATAATTCAGATTGAGTTGCAATCCCAAGTGACGCAGGAGGGTGACGTCAGCGATCGCCCTTCAGTCCAGTCTGAATGTTCTACTATACGTGAGTTGTGCAGGTAAAGTAGGATAGATATTCACAGATTCCCACCTCTGTGGTCAGTTACTCCTAAATAAAGAGACGTAAAGGAACGAATGTTGCCTCTTTCCAACCACTGCAACACAAACAACAAGTTTTAAGCCCATTGTCTTCAAAACAAGACTCTAAACTGCACAAAAGATGTTGTCAATATGCAACTGACTGTAAGACTTCAATTTATTTATAAATAAAAAATACAGCTTTAGTCCGAAAATGAAGAATCATTTTTGCTAATCCATTTTAATTTGAATTATGGTATTGAATTGCTTCCATAATTACGGGGCTTCATTTGTAGTTAGTCATTTTAAACGGATAGATTTCCCGCCGTTCAGAGTTCCTGTCACTCCGTCCGAAGAGGTGCAGAAGTATTGAGTGAAAGTCTCTCCCTAATAAGGAGAAGTTCTTGATGTGCCGTAGACGCCGGCGTGAAGTGCTGCTCGTGAGAAAGCAACAAAGCTGCCACTTCTTTATTTTTTTCCTTCCTTATCTCTGGAAACCTCAGTGATGATGGAGTTTTCCCCGACTCTGCCTCCCTCTTTCTTTCTCATCTCATCTCACATTCCCCGTCTCCCTCTCTTCTCTTCCTCCATGACTCAGAGCCCTCTAAAGCTTTCAACTCCTTTTTTCCTCCATCCTTCACTTCTCCTTCCTGTTTTTGCTTTCATGCTGTTTCTGTCATTTCCTTCTGCTCTCTTTTTCTCTCCTCTTTCATGTGGTTTAACACAATAATGCCTTTTTTTCCCTCATTAATAAATGTATTTGCCTTCCTTTCCTCATCTTTATCTACTGTCCTCACCATTATCAGCAGTTCTCACTCTTCTAGCTTACATGGCTGCTACATCTTTCTCCTTGGACCTGAACACTTTCTCTCGTCCACTTGTCCTCCAGTAATTTTTCTGACCGGGGCTGCCTGCGACAGCTAGCAGGGGATCCGGGTAAGACGGGACAGGACGTGGTGGACCTGGACGTCAAGCGCAGCCTGGAGGACAGTCTGGCCACCGAGGCGTACGAGAGGAGGATACGCCGCCTGGAGCAGGAGAAGCTGGAGCTGAGCCGCAAACTGCACGGTGAGGACCTGGTCCTGTGGTCAGAACTTGATCCGGGTCTCTGTAAAGAGGCCAAGCTGATAACACACAATCATAGCTGGATTTAAGAAAAACACATGAACTATTGAAGCTGATCAAACCTCCTTTAGCAGCTGTGACTTCAAGCAAGTGCTGTCTGAAGTTCTGGAGGTTTCTCAGAGGTTCCTTTTCACAGAACTTGTTGGGTTCTTGGCGTGAGCGGCTCTCATGGTTGCTCTATATCGCCTCTCCAGGGTTAAGCTCTCGACTCTTAAGGCACTTTTCCACTAGCACCTATTCGGCTCTACTCATCTCAACTTAGCCTGGTTTCTTTTCCACTACAATCCAGCACCTGGAGCAGAAGTAGGAGGTTGGAGGAAGCTGCTGGGACGTATTTGATTGTGTGATCTAAACGCAGAAGACAACAACACTAAAGATGTAGAACCTGGAGATGATATATATGTGCTGCTGGGTCTGTGGCTTGTGTTCGATACCAAGTTAAAAAATGAGAGTGAGAGAAACTTCAAGCGGCTCGGCGCTGCTGAAAAGTCAGCTGGAGCTGCGAGCAGCTATGAAGTGACAGAGCTCGTGGTAGATCTGGCCGTTCCTTATCTCCCGTCTAGATCCCTTTTTAATTCTCTCCTCAGCCACCAGGTTTATGAACATCTGCACCTCAGAGTTGGATCACGAAACAGACTGAAATAAAATGAAGAAGAAGCCGCCGTCAGAGTCGCTCTTTCTCTGATGTCACATCCTGACTCAGACGTCTGACTCCAACCCCCGACCAATCGGTGGCCTGTAGTGTGATGACGTTAGATACAGCCGACTCAGCCACTTAGGCAGGTTAGACCCCTAGTGGGAAAGCGCCAAACCGAGTCGAGCCAGGCTGAGTAGGTACTTGTGGAAAAATAACATTAGTGACTTTCAAATATTCTGGAGCCTTTCTGTGCTGCTGTCACTTCCATGTTTAGGATCATGTTTATGACATCACAGAGCTTCCACCCAGACATCCTTAAAGACGTTTTGGTAAAATCAGGAATTCATTTTCCCCTCAATTATGGAAAGTAATTCGGATCCTGTGGAGTTATGAAAGTCCAAATCATGATGCTACCTCCACCATACCGGACCGGCTGGTACAAACCACCTGATGCTGCTCATGAGCACCAAACTTTTCAAAGAAGCTCCAAACTGTTGTTATTATTTGGACTCCAGTTGTGCAAACCAGTTTTGATTGAAATAACCAAAGATTCAGTTAATTTAATTATTACAAAAGTAATATTAACTATTCTTTATTGGTGTGTTCAATAAAAATGTATAATATTATAATACTGTAGTTTGTTGCCAGGTTAAGCACATGGTACTCTAGATTTTTAAAATTTCTTTTGAATCAAATCTTTGCTGTTCACGATTTGTCATATTTGTTTATAGATGTATCTTTGTGACATTTATTAAAGGGCAACCAGGAAAGATAACGACGTATGCCATCTATTTAAAAAAAACTGTGTTAAAAACTAGTTAAATCAGAGGCAGTTGGACCTCTTTTTTTTTTTTTCCGTGCACCAAAAAAATAAATAAAAATAAAGAAACATTTCAATAATTTGGCTTCAAGTTTCCAACCCAAAGAGAGAGAACAGAGGTAAATGTTAGACATCCAACCAAGTGGACTGCAATAATCAGATGTCGTTATAAATTAATGCTGAAAACAAGTTAATTCTAGTTTATATAGTTTTTCTTCCAACTATGTCGTCCGTATGAAAGCACAGACTGCATGTGCTGACCAACGTCTAAATGTGGATTTAACTTTACGGTACATAGCAGTATTTCTCTCTTCCTATCCAAGGTTGATTTGTTATAAATAATGAAGAAATAAGAAATGTTTTTTCCTGTTATGATGGTTAGAGTCGACCCAGACAGTGCAGGCGCTGCAGCACCCGACGGGCGAGGCGCCGCTCGGCGCCAACAGGGAGGTGGAGATCCGGAGCCTGAAGAGCGAGATCGACATCCTCAAGAAGCAGATCTCCGGTCAGGACCCGAACACTTCAAACACACCTGTCGTTGAATGATCTCCCACATATCCAGAACGCTTTTATTGGGGTTTGAAACTCGGTGTATCTTTGTGGTTCAGACTCGGGGCAGCTGGAGAAACAGCTGGAGGACGTGACGTCAGCTCGCAGAGACCTGGAGGATTCATCCAAACAGATCAAGAACATGGAGAAGCAGATGAAGGGCCTCTCGCAGGAGAGGGACGACCTACAGAGGGTACGGCACTTGTTTGGCTTTTCCTGCATTTAGTTCTAGACAAAAAGGCCCATAAAGAAGAAGGAAAATGGTTTCTTTTGTAGATGTTTAATTTTAATTAAAAACCAAGACTGTGTTTTAATGCTGCTTCGGGGGGGGGGGGTAGTTTTTTATGTTTAAGCTGCGCAGAACTATTTCTGTTATGATCCAGAAGCTGATCTGGTGACATCTAAAGTTGCTTTTGTCAACGAAAATTATGACTAAATATCGTCGTCAACGA
The DNA here is from genome assembly GCF_033807715.1 of Cololabis saira. Taxonomy (NCBI): domain Eukaryota; kingdom Metazoa; phylum Chordata; class Actinopteri; order Beloniformes; family Belonidae; genus Cololabis; species Cololabis saira. Next base: position 15,284,414 of record NC_084604.1, read on the forward strand.
ACCTTTATCGCCTGAGGAAAACCAGACGAGACGCAACGAAAATAATGGTCATGTGACGATAATTAAATATATAATGTAATATTGTAGACAAATAAAAACAAGACTAATATGTAGACCACAAAATAAAAACTCTGCTAAAATGTGTCTTCATTTTCGTTGACCAAAATGAGACGAGACGAATGTGTCGTTGAAAAAGAAAAATATGGGGAGAAATGTGGAAAAATAAATATGTTGTAAAATCAAATTAGAGTCTTCTGTATCTGAAATGAATGTATTCTTGACTCTATAAGGTAACAATAATATAATAATAAGATAACCTTGTTTGAATTGTAAAATGGGTTTGGCTAAATACAATAAGACTAAAATGCTGAGACTTTTAGTTGACTGAAACTTGACACGACTAAAAGAAGAATGAACGTGACTAAAAGTAATAAAAACTAAAATGATAGCTGGACCCGAAGACTAGACTAAAACTAAAACTGAAACAGGCTGACAGAAACAACACTAGTGACATCAAATCTTCTTTGCTCTGATACGCAATTTAAAAGGAGTTTCTGTGAAAACTCCACCAGAGAGAAAAAAATACCTTCCTATTCAAACTATGTTTTTCAAAAGGACGACTATTTTGAATTTCTAATAATTTTAAGGTTCTCTAGGTCAGTGTTTCCCAACCCTGGTCCTCGGGGGACACTGTCCTGCATGTTTTAGATGTTTCTCAAGTAGCCGTGTCACCAACGGATCATCCAGAGCTTGATGACAAACTGGTGACAACTGTTAATTTGAGTCAGGTGTTTTGAAGCAGGAACATCTAAAACACGCAGGACAGCGAGCCGCAAGGACCAGAGTGGGAAACACTGCTCTGGGTTATCAACTGATTTTGTTTTGGGGGGGGGGAAGAAACATCTGACACAAGTTATATTCCGAGCTTAAATGTTTAATGATTTCATACTCCAGGACCTGGTGGAGGCCAGCGAGAAGCTGAAGTCTCAGTCCAAAGACCTGAAGGAGGCCCACAGTCAGAGGAAACTGGCCATGCAGGAGTTTTCTGAGCTCAACGAGAGACTCACAGACCTCAGGTAGGATCCCTTGTTTTAAGATCTGATAACATATGATGATGTGTAATTAAGTAATACAAGAGTTCTTCTATGATCTTTGGGTGTTTTACAGTCGTTTCTCTGAACTGTCCTAACAGGTCTGCGAAGCAGCGTCTGGTGCGGCAGCTGCGCGACAAGGAGGAGGAGATGGACAGCCAGAATCAGAAAGTTGAGGCTCTCCGCCTTGAGGTGCGAAAGGCTGAGAGAGCCAAGAAGGAGGTAGAGTAGAGCCCCGTGTTTGCTAGACACCCTGTTCTGTCTCCACCCGCCGGTCGGTCCACAGCTCACCCTGCTGCCCTCGTCTACAGAAACAATGCTGCTCTGGATTTAGTTTGATGCTTTTTTTTTTTAGCCGTCCCAAACCAGTCCCATCCGCCAGTCCCTCCCCCAAACTCCCATACTGTTCCAGCACTCGGATGGTGAAAATAAATAAATAAATAAATAAATATAGGGTGGGCTATGGATGAGTAGGATCAGATCATACAAATAAATAAATAATAATAATAAATAATTAATTAATAGCTAATAAATAAAGTAAAAGAGGGTAATTAATTAATTAAATAAGTAATGTAAAATATAATAATACATATCTATCATCATCATCATCATCCTCAACATCACAATCCTCTTTGAACATACAAAGCTGTAATAATAGCAATCTATACAAAAATACACACACACATTCATTCAGAAAAGAAAAGGAAAATAAGTAACAATAATTTTTTTTTTTTTAGTTTAGTTAGATGCATTTTGGAAGTCCGAGTGCTTGAAGGTTTATTATGTTCATAATAACCTTAGAGAATGTCTGCTTTTATAATATAAATAGAAGAGAAGTGAACTGAGTTATTTTTTTGTGCAACATTGTTTCTCGTGCGCCTCAGTTGAATGTTTGAATTGTGAATGTTGTCTTCATAGTTTTACCTCAGCGTTGATACTTGCGTAGAAAAGTGCCACCTGGTCTGTTGAACTGGGTTCCTGAAGGGAGAATGTTGCACGGCGGTGTATGTTTGCATCACGGGAGCTTGTTTCTGTCATCAGATGGAGATGCAGGCGGAGGAGCAGACGGCAGAGGCTCAGAAAGAGAAGAAGCTCCGGGAGCGTAACGAGCAGCACAGCCGACAGCTGAAGGAGGAGCTGGAAGGACTCAAGGTGAGCAGCGCCGCAGCGGGCCTTTGAACCGCCACTCCCCACATCTCTAAAGGTTGAGACTGTCAGAACATGCCAAGAAGATTTAGACAACTGGATGAGTTTCTCTTCCGGTTAAGGCTTCATCCCCGTCTCCTGCACTCATTAACACAAACCTGCTCTCCTCCAGCTGAAGCAGGCCGGCTCGTCCTCCGGCCCCGCCTCGGCGGACCAGAGCCAGGAGGTGGGCCGCCTACGGGGAGAAATGGAGAAGAAGACGCTGTTGTACGAGGAGGAGTTGGGACGCAGGGAGGCGCAGCACAGCAACGAGCTGAAGGCTCTGAGGAAGGAGCTGCGGGACGCCGAGAGCCAGCAGCTCAATCTGCAGAAGGAGATCCTGATGCTCAAGGACAAACTGGACAAAACGCGCCGGGAGAGGTAATTCTGGGGTCTTTCTTTCCACATGAACTAATCATAACCGCTCCCTCACACCAATACTGCTATTGCTACCATTATTCTATCTCATTACGCCGTTATCTTTCCTGGTTGCCCTCTGCAGTGATGATTCTGCAAGGTAATTATCGTTGCTTCATCCCCGTCTGATGTAGATGTAGCAGTAGCTGACTGTCAAGTGACAGCTCAAGTGTTCCCTCAGAGTTACAGAAACGTTTTTCTTCTTCTAGATAGTTTACTTCTTATCCAAGTGACGTTCTTTTAATGAGAATCCAATGTCTTCCTGTTCTACGTGAAAAACATGAATATCACAAGTTAATGTTCACCACTTCATAAGTGATGATGCAGGTAGTGTCATCATCCTTCCCCTTTATCATTATGAGTTAATGAAATACACTTTTAAAAAGTATTTTCAAAGGTTCCTCAGGAAGAAAACGTGATGCTGCACGTTAGATGGACTAAAGTATTCATCCTGCTCCCACGGATGTTTGAAATGTTTGAAACATCTGCAAACATCTGTGGTAGAAAATGGCTGGTTCTGTGGAGCTCAGGGACTTCGGGCGGGGTATTGTGATGAGATGCCACTTTTACAAGAGAGTGGAAATCTTTAGGAACATCATCAACTGGGCAGAAGCAGAACAGTATGTAAAATCCGAGCGAGGGCTGTGTTTGGGGAAGACCGTTTTCATTCACAGATGACTTTCCCCCAATGAAGCAAACACTGTAAAGAACTGCTCTGACTTTGGTGAAGGACTTGACGCTAATGGCGCTTTTCCACTAGTACCTACTCAGCCCGACTCAACTTGCCCTCGTTTATTTTCCATACCCAGATCAGAAATAGGCGGGTTGGAGTGAAGCTGCTGTGACGTATTTGAATGCAAATGAAGAAGTAAAAGACGCCAAAGTCGGAGAACGAGATGCACCATAATCACTTTAATTTCTTTAGCTTGTCTCGGTGCTGCTGAGAAGTCCGTTTTGTAGCCCTAAGCAGACGGGGACTGAGAAAGCTCAAGATATATTTTCTCACTCCTCGTCGCCCCCACTAGCTCTCTGAATATAAACCACCAGGTTTGAGAACGTCTCCACGTTGGGATTAGACCACGGAGCAGACCTTTGCTGCCGTTGTTCCTCGAATGAAATGAACAAGAAGCCGCGGTCAGAGTCGCTCTTTCGCTGATTTCTGCCTCCTGACTCCGACGTCTGACTCAACCCCCCGACCAATCAGTGGCCTGTAGTGTGATGATGTCAGATACAGCCGACTCAGCCGCTTAGAACCTCGGCAGAATAGATACAGAAAAGTATCTACGTTAGACCCCTAGTGGGAAAGAACCAAACAGAGTGGAGGCGAGCCGAGCCGGGCTGAGTAAGTACTAGTGGAAAAGCACCATAACAACCCTGACCTCCACCACACGAGCCCCTTCAGGGTGAGCTCCAACATCAGTCCCCGGGTTCATAGATGCAGAAATACAGATTTAATGGAGATAAACCCCCACAAGGAGCAGAAAGTCCAGAATCTTGAGGGAAGCTTTCCTAAAAGAGTTGAAAGTATTTGAATATAATATCAGCAGAGTCCATGTTGGTGTGGGCAGTCAGATCACAAGCAGTCACAGTACTTTAAGGATTATTCTGCAGTTTGAAATATTTTTAATGCTTTGTTTAAAAACATAAATGAAGCCCAGCAGATATGTGCTGAAACTATCCCTAAGAAGTTGGCAGGTCACATATAAGGATTAATACCCCTTCTCATTTTTATCTAAACTGATCACAAAGTAAGAGCCAGCTGCCGTTAAGACTGTGATCCGTGTTGTAAACGCAGCACTGCGTCATTAAGTGTTAAGACTTCATTGTAGTAAACTGTAATTGTGAAAAAGAAAACTGATCAAACTCAAGCCAACTCTTTCAAAATGTGCCAGTTTTGAGTTTAAATACCAAGAAATGGGGATTAAAAGTTATTTTCTGGTACTTAGAGGCACCTGAGCCAACTTTGAGAACCACTTGTTAGTTATATTTTAATAAAATCTTGTTTTTGCGCACAATTCGTTTTTAAACACGCCGCCGTATCAGGTTCTGACTGCGTTAATATGTTTGGGTTTAATAATAAGTTCCTGGTCTTAGTTCTCAGTCTTTGATTCAGGCTTTGAAGCAAAAGGCTTACAGGAGAACAAAGATGAGGCTCTCTGACGGTCGACCGCGGAACCGGTGAACTTTGATAAGTTTACATAAACGATATTTGTAATAAACCCGCTGTGTTGTGACACTCGGCCGTGTTTCTGCTCATGATTTAAGAGACCGGGACGAGGGGCAGGTTTGCATTTGCTTCAGTAAATTTTGGTTAAATTCATGCGATGTCAGAAGTTTAACCGTGTGTGTGTGTGTGTGTTTCCTGCAGCCAAAATGAGCGGGAAGAGTTTGAGACGGAGTACAAGCAGAAGTACGAGAGAGAGAGAGTCCTGCTGACGGAGGAGAACAAGAAGCTCTCCAGTGAACTGGACAAGGTACTGCATCTGTTCACGTCACGGATGTTTACAAGAGGAGACGGAGTTCATCGTGAACGCTCGAGTCAACAACGGCTTTGTTTTAAATAGTTTCTCTCTCCAGCACACACACTCACTCACTCACTCACTCAGAAACCCCCCAACCCTAATCCTGTTACCCCAGGTAACCCCTCTTGGACAGCTCCAGCGCCTCCATCACATTCCTCCCTCCACCCCCTCTCCTCAGCAACGCCAAAGAAATCACGGCTCAACATCCCCCATAAAAACAGCCCGTAGTCGGCTGCAGTCGGATGGAATAACGGTCTGGACGCGACGCTGTTGACTTTGGAAAAAGGCCCCGGGAAGTTCAAAAAAAGCCCCGATTAAAATGGCCTCTGCTAAGTGGATGGCAGTTGAACATATGGGATGGGAGAGCAGCGGCCCGTTCTCAACGTCTGCGACTGATGAAACGCAGAAGGCCTCGATGAAAACAGTCCGAGCACGGATCTGTCCAGTAACGCATCGCTGAAGTCATTTAAAGAGACAGTTACCACTTCAACAACAAGCCCCTGGAGTAGTTTAGACCCGGTGTGGGTTTGTTAAATATATTTTAGTGTAAATGAAAATATTATTGTAGGATTAGTCTTATCGTTCAAATGAAGCAGAATGCTTCAACATTGTTTGCTTTGTGGTGAAATCAAACCTCTGAATCTCTGGTCCTGATGTCTCGTTGTTGTGTTCCAGCTTTAGTTTCACTTTAGCCAGGATTCAGGTGATAAAGAGCTCCGACATCCAGATGTGGAAAGTTGATAGTTGGAAACTAATACTTGAGCAGGGAACACAGTGTTGATAAATGAGCAGGAACTTGCCTGATGGATGTCGTATCAGAACATTTTTATATGCTTCCTCCGAAGTTTCCTGGGTTTTTTTGTTATTTTTTTAAAGCTGTGTAAGCGGCGTTCAGCAGATTTCCTTCACCGTGAATGTTTAGATGCTGGATGTTCTCCCTCCTGCTGAGTTGCTGAGGGGTTAAACGAAAGAGTTCATTAATCAGCAGAGCTGGGCGCCGACTGGTGTCGTGGTTTCTCACACACTCGGCGGTGGAGGCCGACCTCGGGGGGGAAGGAGAAGTGTTTTCCTCAGGTTTATTACTGCGTTAATGTGATTACATGCTCACACGTAGAGAACTCGGCTCCTTAAACGTGTTAAGAGAACGACCTTTTCAGCGGCTACTACTCACCGACTCAACCACCGTGCACCAGGATCAGGAGGCAGGAGTTTATCTGGGGGTGACATGATGTGAAAAATGAGTTTATTACCCGTCTCTGGATTTATTGTCTAATCCCAAGCGCTCCGTGGATCTCTGTCACGTCACAGGAAATTAAACCTCACTTTCCTTGCTCCGCGGTTACAATCAGATGAACATCCTCACTCCTGAAAGCCTGCACACACCTCTGTGAATGTCCCACGTCAGAAAGACTCAGAGAAACAGGGAAGAGTGAACATTCAGGAATATTCTGCACATCTGCCTTTTATGTAAATCTGTCTGTGAACCTCAAGTCACAGTTAATCTGATCAATGACAGAATACGTCCCATGAAAGGTTACAGTCTTCAGTTGTCTGGTGGATCCTGAGGACCAATACCATTGATGCTGATGAGTTACTCATTTTACCATGTTTCTGTTCGCTTTAGTGTCTCAAAGCTTTTATCACATTATTTAAAATCCCCCTGAAGTGTGTTGGAAACCAGCATTTCAGAACAACAAAATTAAATGTTCTCAGCTTTCTCATCACGTTACGCTGCAGTTGTCCTGATACCAGTACCGGAATTAATCGCTTAGAGTAAGAATGTTGAATATTTGCACCTGAGAACCATCCTAACCCATTTCAATTAAGTAAAACATTTGTAGGAAAACTTTCTAATTTTAAGCAAAGATTTCCCTGCTAATGGATTAAAAAAATGTCTTAAGACTAGCAAAACAGTCTAAAATAGTCTTCTAATTTTCTTAAAACAGGCCTTTTTCTTCTTTCTTAGAAACAGGTTTTTGCAGTCTGTGTAGAATTAGCATCATGTCAGCAACATGGTGTTATTGTGGGCTGGAACATCCCGGCAGGAAAACTGCTCATTATACAAGAGGTGGGATGAACGTTGCTAAAAATAACCTGAGCAAACCTTATTAAGCATTTAGGGAGCCGTCACATGAAAAGTTTATCAAGTTAAAGGGAAAAAGATGCTCAAACTGTAGAAGCAAAGCAGCGGTGAGAAAAGCCGGTAGAAGTCCCGGTCCGAGACCGGAGTTTCCTGCAGTCGTGGTCGAGTTTCCCACTTCTGAAATACATCTAACTGCTGTCCATGAGACTGACTGAACAGATTTATCAGCTAGAAGATCAGGAGAGACAGTTGGACCAGATGTAAAAATATTAAAGGATTTAAAATAGCACAGATATTGGATGTTTACCCAGCATGCCCGGTACCAGAGCATCTCTACATCAGTCCTGACGAGATGCAATGTGCCCACAAAATGTGGCATTGAAGCAGAAACAGGAAGTTGAAGCTCCACAATGGTGTTGTCGTGGTTACGTCTTTACATAACTTGAATCTTGAGAGGGTTTGAGTCAACTTTTCTGTTGTTTTATTTAATCTTGAATGATGTTTGTTCCTCCAGCTGACCGGCATGTTTGAGAAGATGAGCGGCTCCAACCGGCAGCTGGAGGAGGAGTTGAGGGAGCTGGCCGACAAGAAGGAGAGCGTCGCCCACTGGGAGGCCCAGATCACCGAAATCATCCAGTGGTGAGATACACACACACACACACACACACACACACACACACACACACACACACACACACACACACACACACACACACACACGTATACAACACAAACCCTAACGCATTCAGACCTGCATGTAACAACCTTCTCAAGTATCCTAAAGTCCCGCCTGAGGGCGTTTCCCCTTCCACTTATGCTAAAGCTCAGCCTGAACCGCCTCGATCGCACACGCACACACACACACACACACACACACACACACACACACACACTGGTTAGTGGCGTATTAAGTTCCTCCTTTCTGTAAAGCTGCTGGAGGTCCTGCATACCTCCGAAGACCGTACAGCTATTTGACCCGCCTTCCTCCTCAGATCGTTTCCCACCACAGCTGACACCTCGCCAGCTGCTCCACACACACACACACACACACACACACACACACACACCCTCAGAAACGATCAGCAGGGCAAACATGTTCATATAAATGTTGAGTATGTCTAGAAGAGGTTGTAACCAGTGTCGCCCCCTAGTGGTGGCAGAGCATCACTACTGCAGGGAATCATTAAGGATTACGTTATATATTGGAGATTAAAGTGGAGATTAAAACCAGAATATGTCCAAGTTATAGCTGTTTTTAGTTAAAGCAACAAAAAGAAACCTTTAGATCAGAGTCTGTAAACATGGAGGTTAAATTACTTTTACAACACTTTCTCTCCTTCTCTTTTGATGCTACTTTCTTGACTCTCTCAGCCACATTTCCCTTCATATCTACTCTCCCTTTGTGAACTTATCCATCATTACTGAATATAATGTTGTAAGAGATGAACTGAACACGGGTCCCCCCGGTTAGTTTGGCTGGTTTGTGTTGATAGCAGAGATCAATGCTTTCTAAAAGTAATCATGACGTTAACTCTGGTCGTCTTTGGGTCTGTATCAGTTTGTATTTCTGTCTGTTGGTGTAGAAAGATTCTTTGTTTTTTTTTGGTACAACAGTTGATAAAATGTTTATGAATCATTTAACATGTCTTAATATTTAGAGCTTCTGCGTTCACAGTTACAGCAGAGGGAAGATCTTTGGAGTGTGTTTTGGTCTGAATTGTGCGTAACTGTGTAACAGGGTGAGCGACGAGAAGGACGCCCGGGGATACCTGCAGGCTCTGGCCACCAAGATGACGGAGGAGCTGGAGGGGCTGAGAAACACCAGCCTGGGAGCGAGAGCCACGGTAACAAACGAATCCAGTAACCCCCCCCCGTCACGGGGCCGTACAAGGTAATAAACTCTGACGTGACACTTCTCTAACTCCGTTTCAGGACATGCCGTGGAAGATGCGACGCTTCGCCAAGCTGGACATGTCGGCCCGCCTGGAGCTGCAGTCGGCCCTGGACGCTGAAATCCGAGCCAAGCAGAGCATCCAGGACGAGCTGAACAAAGTCAAGGCCAACAACATCTCCACAGAATGGTGCGGACACCGACACAGCTGGATGTTTTAGTGTTTAACTTGTGCTGACACGCAGAGGTGTCAAGTAACGAAGTACAAATACTTCGTTACCTTACTTAAGTAGAAATTTTGGTTATCTATACTTCACTGGAGTAATTATTTTTCAGACGACTTTTTACTTTTACTCCTTACATTTTCACGCAATTATCTGTACGTTTTACTCCTTACATTTTAAAAACAGCCTCGTTACTCTATTTCATTTCAGCCTTTAAAAAAAACTATCCAGTTAAATTGCTCCATCCGGATAGAGTGAATTTGGTTGTAGTTGTGGCACAGATGTTCTCTGAAGTTTGACTTTTTGCACCATTACAATACTTATAGGCAACTAGTCATCATATCTCCTGCTCTCTGAAACGCGTGTTAATGCTCAATAGTACACATATATGGTTCTTTAATATATTTGCATTATACTAAGATGCATTCATTTTCAATGGCTTTTGTCCTTAATGGCTTTTTTCCCCCTTACATTACTCTTACTTTTATACTTTAAGTAGTTTTGAAACCAGTACTTTTATACTTTTACTTGAGTAAAAAACTTGAGTTGATACTTCAACTTCTTATTTTTAAACTCTAGTATCTATACTTCTACCTGAGTAATGAATGTGAATACTTTTGACACCTCTGCTGACGCGTCCTCGTCTGTGTTCCTCCAGCAAACTGCAGGATTCTGAGAGCAAAAACCAGGAGCTGCTGAGTGAGATGGAGCGGCTGAAGAAGGAGATCGAGGAGCTGCGGCTTCGACGAGGTGAACTATGAACGTTAACCGTTGAACTAACGAAGCTTTTGTCTATTCATCCAACAGCCTTACAGACACGCTGTCTCCCAAACTGATTAGCAAACTGATGCAGACAAAAATACTTCTTTTTTTTCTTGGGAGATTATCCAAATAAAAGAGGTTTATGCTCCCCGACTGGAGGCTTAGCGCCAGCAGCCACGTTTGGGAGATAAACGTATTGTTACTTAGGTCATATGAAAGCTTGGAGTCGGTCCTGTGACCAGTTCGTCTTAAGTCGCCTTTGATGTGTTAATACTCGACCACGGTTGTGTTATTTGTTCTGTGTCTATAGGTGTCAAGCACCAGGATTCCCAGAATTCCTTCCTGGCTTTTCTCAACGCCCCCACCTCAGCCCTCGACCAGTTCGATGTAAGTCCCCCCCCCCCCAGAATGAACCTGATAAAAGCTCATGTCTGCCTCCAGCTGCCGTTGGTTCGGTTCACGCTGCTTCTCTTCACGTTTTCATTAATTTGCCTGCATTAATTTGTGTGTCTTCGTTCTTCTTTTTGTGTTTTTGGTTGTTTTCTCTGCATCACGCCGGTTCCTCAGGACTCTTACTCTTCATCCTCATCTTCTTTAATTGAGTTTTGGGAAGATGTAAGTTGGTTTTTGGGGCAGAAGAAGATGCTCTTGACAGTAGCTGTACCTCGTAGATCCGTGGCTGCGTTCACATTAATACGTCTGTCATGTAAAACCGTTGCCGTGGTTACGTCTGTAATCGGCACTGCCAGGGCAATGAAACCCTCAGAAACAGGAAACTCTTCATCTGCTGCTGATCTTTCAGTCTGTAAACGTAACTGTTGCAGTACGAACCATAAACATAGGAAACTATGACATCATTGAACTGGTTTGCTGTTCGAGGTCACAAGAATCCTCCTCTGATCCGTCCAGCTTTATGTCATGTGACCATCACCTGGCGATAACACGCAGTAGGGATGGGCGATATTTTACCGTTCATGATAAACCGTCCAAAAAATTCCCCACGGTAAGAATTTGTCATCTCGCGGTAAAAATGATAGAAAGAAAGAAAGAAAGAAAGAAAGAAAGAAAGAAAGAAAGAAAGAAAGAAAGAAAGAAAGAAAGAAAGAAAGAAAGAAAGAAAGAAAGAAAGAAAGAAAGAAAGAAAGAAAGAAAGAAAGAAAGAAAGAAAGAAAGGAGGATAAATTCCAGTTGATGACGTGTTTGTGTAACAAACATGGCGGATCTGAAAGTGAGGAGCTTGAGTCATTACAGTTTTGCAGTACAGGTGTACTCATTTAATTGGTTTTTATTAATTGGTTTAGTAGCATTTAGTATCTTTTAGAGCAGTGTTTTGGGGGCTCCAAAGACTGAATGTGGTGATAGATTCATAGTTAAAAAGATGGAGTTGAATTGGTATTCTTTTTATCATCATTTTTATCGTTATCGGGATAAATGCCAGAAATTATCGTGATACATTTTTTAGTCCATACCGCCCATCCCTAACACGCAGATGTACCTTAATGCAGACTCTTCAAAAACATTGCAAAAGCTTTATAAAATCCATAAAAAGTTATTTCTACCCGTGTCCAGGGGGCCATGATTCAGATTTTCTCTTATACAGACCAATGTGGATGCAGATCGATTTGTCAATAAAGCAACATCTGCGGACTAATGTGGACGTAGCCTGAGAGCGGTGTTGATGTCAGGAAACTCCCACTTCTGCTGTTTAAGGATTTAAGGTCCAGCACTTCTTAAGACGGCAGCAGGAGTTAGTCATGTTTGTTTTCCACTTGAAGACAATAAGAAGCGGCGCTTGTTAAGGTGGACTAGCGGGGTGTATTTTAGCTTTGTTGATAGACGACTTGACAGGAAAGATTTGACACGTTCATCCGTCATTGATCATCTTTTCCAGTCAGAACTTATCATCTTCATCACTTTGCTGAATGCTGACCCTCCTTAACCTCCCCCTCCTCGTAACTGTGTATGTTCTCCGTCAGCACCCCCTCAGTTTCTGTCTTCAGTGCCCCCCCCCGCCCCCGGTGGATGCAGTGTTTCCCAACCGAGTTCATTTCAGTCTGAGGGAGATGTAGCGACCGGCGTTGAAGTTTAGGGTGAACGAGGTTGGGAACCACTGCCTCGCTCAGTCTGACCTGCTTTGCTTGACCCCCCACCCGCCCTCCCCAAGTCTCTTTAATGTGTTTCCAGCTCTCTTAGACTCTAACATTCCCTCCTCTGTGTCTCTGCCTCTCTTCCTGCCGCTGAAGCGCTCGCCATCCGTTGGCCCGGCTAGCAAAGGCAGACGTGTAAGCACCATCACCGCGATCTGTGGGCCTCTTGAAATATGCCGTTTTGTCTCACTGATGATTAATGTGCGTGTGCAGTCCTGTCTGGGTGCATGCTGGGGGATCTGATCCAACTGTTTTACATGTGTGCTTGTATCTGTAGCAGTTATGTGCATGGTTCCTCGTAGTGATGCACCGATTGTTCGGTAACCGAAATTGTTCGGCCGAAAATGGCAAAAAAACACTTTCGGTGTTCGGTGGAATAAGTGGGAAAAAACCAAACAATTAATAACGGCGTTGTAAAATAAGGACATAGACTGGCCGCTCCCGTAACGGTTGCGCACCACAAACATAAATCGTTGGCCAACCAAAAAGTAACCACATAAGAATTTTACCAACATTCACCAGGAGGTGGAACCAAAACAACATGATACTGGGAAATTAAAAAATGTTCAGTTTTTTATGTTCAATAAATATTTTCTACCTTGTAATTTTGTAAAAGATTTTTTTCTTTGAAAAGATAAGATAAGATATTCCTTTATTAGTCCCACAGCGGGGAAATTCGCAGTGTAGCAGCAAAGGGGATAGTGCAAGACAAGAGGCATCAATAGAAATAATAATAATACAAAAATAATATCAGAGTATGACACACTATAAACAGTACTGGTATATACAATAATAATAATAATAAAAAATACTGGTATATAAAATAAGATAAGAGCATGCCTAAATCAAATTTATTTGATTTATGCAATGGTGAAAAAATTGGCAAAATAAATGAAAAACTGCTGAAGAACCATGTTCGGTATTGTTCGGTATTCGGCCAAGTGTTTATTATTTTCGGTTTCGGCCACAAATGTTCATTTCGGTGCATCACTAGTTCCTGGTTTATACCAGCATGGGGGGGTTAGACAACATGGGGGTGTAATAAGCTGTGGTTCTCTGTGGTTCTGACCCGGAAGTCTCTGTTTAAGCATGAAGGATGAATATTAGTCCCTTGGTTTGTGTTTGACTAACTCTTTTCTCCTCCACCTCCATCCTGGCTTCCTCCTCCTCTCTCCTTTCTTCGCTCCTCTTTTATCTCCTTATCCTCGGGATCTTCACCTGTTCTTCCTTCCTCTTTTTTTGTCATCCTTCCCGTCTGCTTTGTTTCCGTCTCCAGGTGGACTCCATGGACAACTTCACCCCCTCCAACACTCCGTCTCGAGACGACGAGCCCAAGTCCCACCTCAAGTCCGGCTCGCGTTCCCCCTCCGTGGCCAGCGACATCGAGGTCAGACGGAGTCTAGAAACTCCAATCTTTTTAAAAAACCGTTGGGAACGTTGCAGGAACGCTGGCGTGCCGAATGAAACACTTCCAAACAGTTGAATGCAGCGCTGTCAGCTCCGCGTTGGGCTGAGGCTCCACAGCTCACGTTGCTGGCGCGGCTGACCGGCCATCCTCCCTGAATTAGCAGTAATTCAGTTACGGAGAAATGCACGACGGCAGCAGCACGATAAGTCCCACTCCGGAGACAACAGGCTCCTTTCAAACCTGCGGCTGTCCTCCGCCTGAAGGTCACGTCTCCACTAAAGTTGCTTTCGTCAACAAAAATTATGACTAAATATCGTCGTCAACGAACCTTTATCATCTGAGGAAAACGAAGCAAGACGCAAAAACATGTGTCTTCATTTTCGTTCACCGAAATGAGACGAAATCTTATAGAGATCCTTAATATACATTTTTTAAGTAGTTTCTGGTTTAGTCTTTAAACCAGTTTAGTCTTTAGATCTTTGGATACACTTTTGCTACAACGTGGAAAAGAAAACCGAATGTGTCGTTGAAAAAAAGAAAATAATGGGGAGAAATGCAGAAAAATAAATATGTTATAAACTCAAATTAGAGTCTTCTGTATCTGGAATGAATGTATTCTTGAGTCTATAAGGTAACAATAACATAATGATAAGATAACCTTGTTTGAATTGTAAAATGGGTTTGGCTAAATACAATCTTTAACTAAAACTAGACTAAAATGGTCCTGGACAATTCTGACTAAAATAAGACTAAAATGCTCAGACGAGTCGACTGAAACTTGACACGACTTGACACAAATAAAAACTAAAATGATAGCTTGACCCAAAGACTAAAACTAAAATTGAAGCAGGCTGCCAGAAACAACACTATTCTCCAGTAAATACTGGCGTCCCGTTGGGGTTTATTAATAACGTGCACGGTGGCAGCAGCATCCCGCGGCGTTCATCTCTCCATAAGCAGAGATTGTCACCCAGTTTTTGCTTGTTGACCCCCGTCGGAGCCGTGGACTCGACGTTGATGCCGTTTAACCAGCGTTTATTTGTTGTTCACGTCCCAAACCAACGCCGGGTGTGTCTGTCCTCCCTACAGTTGATAGACCACCCGCCGCGCTCGATCCAGACCCCCACCATGCGCTCCGGAGGCTACGGCAGCATCGGACGCTCCTCACCCAAGGTTTGACCTCTAAGAGCCGCCCTCCTCCCTCGCAGGGACGACCTTTAACCTCCTCACTGAGCCGCTCTCTCTGCTCTCTCTGCTCCCTCTGCTCCCCGCAGCCTAAAGCTCACCAGTTCGTGGTGACGTCCTTCAACACGCCCACCAAGTGCAACCAGTGCACGTCCCTGATGGTGGGGCTCATGCGGCAGGGCTGCACCTGCGAAGGTGAGGAAAGCAACTCCCACATTGTTGCAGTAAACTACAGCCGGATGCTCATCCCCCACCCACATCTGTCTCCTTGTGTCCAGTGTGTAACTTCTCCTGCCACGTGACGTGTGCGGACAAGGCTCCGGCGGTGTGTCCCGTCCCGCAGGACCAGACCAAGGGCCCGCTGGGCATCGACCCCCAGCGGGGCATCGGGACGGCCTACGAGGGCCACGTCCGGGTGAGTGACCGGGGGGTTAAAGGAACGCAGAGGTTTACAAACCTTAACCCTTGTACTGTCTTTGGGTCAAAATGACACAATTCTGCTATCCTTCTTTCCTCCTGCCATGCTCTCTCCTTCCTTCTTCCTTTCCTCTTTTCCTCCTTTTTACCCTCCTTTACTCATTTTTCTTCCTACCTTCCTTTCGTCATTCTTTGCTTTTCCTTCCTCCTTTCCTTATTTTCTCCATTCCTTCCTTCTTCCCTCCCTTATTTCTTTCCTTTTCTCCATTCTTTCCTTCCTTTCTCCCTTCCTTCCATATTTTCTCCCTTCCTTACTGCCTTCCATCTTTTCTCTCTTCATTACTCCCTTTCCTATTTCCTTCCTTCTTTTCTCCTTCTTCCCTTCCTTCCATCTTTTCTCCCTTCTTTCCTCCCTTTCATCTTTTCTACCTTCCTTACTCCCTTCCATCTTTTCTCTTTTCCTTAATCCCTTTCCTACTTTCTTCCTTTCTTATTTTCTCCTTTCTCCCTTCCTTCCATCTTTTCTCCCATCTTTCCTCCCTTCCATCTTTTCTCTCTTCCTTACTCCCTTTCCTACTTCCTTCCTTCTTTCCATCTTTTCTCCTTTCTCCCTTTCTTCCATCTTTTCTCCCTTCCTTACTCCCTTCCATCTTTTCTCCCTTCCTTACTCCCTTTCCTACTTCCTTCCTTCTTTACTTCTTTTCTCCTTTCTTCCTTACTTCCTTCTTTCCTTTATTCCTTCTTTTCTCCCTTCACCCTCCCTTGACCCAAAGACAGCACAAACCTTAAGACCCACTAACGCCTGAGCTGTTTATTCAAACTGAGAATAAACAAACTTTCCTGCAGTCTGACTCCAAAACAGCTGAATGAAATAGAGCTTTTTGTCTTGGCGTGGGCTGCAGGTGCCCAAGCCGACCGGGGTGAAGAAGGGCTGGCAGCGGGCGACGGCCGTGGTCTGTGACTTCAAGCTGTTCCTGTACGAGCTGGGCGAGGGGAAGGCGCCGCAGCCGAGCACCGTCGTCAGCCAAGTCATAGACATGAGGTCAGAGACGGCCCGGCTCCTCGCCAGAGCTGCCGACGCAGCAAATGTGTCCTTTACTTGTACCAGCCAGAGGTGGTAGCCATGACAACCTACTTCATGTTAATTTGATGCATCCTCCTGATCTCGAGGCCTGCTGAGTCAGCAGATATCTTAAAGTCTGCAGGCTTCAAATGTGTTTACCGTATTTTCCAGACTATAAGTCACACCAGCCATAAAATGCATACTAAAGAAGGAAAAAACATGTGTAAGTCGCATTTTTGGGGGAAATGTATTTGGTAAAATCCAACACCAAGAACAGACGTGTCATCTTGAAAGGCAATTTAAAATAAAAATAGAATCGAGGCAACAACAGGCTGAATAATTGTACGGTTTGCTTACGTTACATGACACCACTGAGAACCTGCCTGGTATGTTAACATAACATATTGGGAGTTATTCAGATAACTATAGCTTAATTAACATGCTAAGAAGTTAACAAACCATCCGTGTCACTCCAAATAACTAAAACCTCTGTGTCTCTTTTAAACAACTCCGCTAACTCCGGAGGTAGGAGATGCTTCCTCTTCTACATCGCTGACGTCAGACTCATCGTCAGTTGCAGTTCGCCCTCTGGTGGTTTAGTGTGAAAATAACATGTGAAATGATAAACCGGTAATAATGTGTTAATAATGTCACACATAAGTCGCACCCCCGGCCAAACTATGGAAAAAAAAAAAAAAAGTGATTTATAGTCTGGAAAATATGGTGCATGATCTTCAGTGGGAACCTTAGTCGGAGAGAACAGAACACTTCTGGGTTTTTAAATGTTACTTATTTCCACTTATTTAATCCAAGATGTCGCCCTGAAAGCAGCTCTGGTCCTTCGTGTCTGACCTTCATGACTTTGTCTCTCAGGGATGAAGAGTTTTCTGTGAGTTCGGTCCTGGCCTCCGACGTCATCCACGCCAGCCGCAAGGACATCCCCTGTATATTCAGAGTGAGTCCTCGTCCACATTCTGCTGCTTCTCTCCTCAGACCATGATCTGGATCTGTTAAAATCTGTTGGTTGATTGGTTTGACTTGTGAAGAGACTTCAGCGACCAGGAGTAACAGACTTCCCAGAGCTATAAAAGTGTTAACGTGCCCCCCGTCCCTCCCCAGGTGACGGCGTCCCACCTCTCCGCCTCCAGCAGCCACAAGACCTCCATCCTGATCCTGGCCGACAGCGACCAGGAGCGGAACAAGTGGGTGGGCGTGCTGAACGAGCTGCACCGCATCCTGAAGAGGAACAAGCTGAAGGAGCGCTTCGTCTACGTGCCCAAGGAGGCGTACGACTGCACGCTGCCGCTGATCAAGACCACGCTGTCCGCCGCCATCATCGGTGAGGGCCGGGCCGGGGGACGGGTGTCACCGCTGATCACATAAGAGATGTTCCGTTGTTATTAGGGATGGGGATCAATTCAAATGTCAAGATTCGATTCCAATTCTTAAGTTTCAGAATGGATTATCAAGATTTGATTAGATGCGATTCGATTCCTATTTTGATTTGGGTTAGTGTTATTAAAACTGTTTTTTGAGTTGTTGCCTGAATTATATGACTGTAGTTCTGCAACATATGAGTACTAGAACTACTATTGAGATTCAACAGCAAGTATTGGCAGCTAGTGATGCTGTAAGGACCAATCAGCTCCCAGAATGCTGATAGAACTGCTTTCAGAAACATCTTGTGGGTCAGAATTACCAAACAGATCCAGGGCAGCAAACGGAGACGGATGAAATCGGTTTTAGTTTTTCCCACATTCTGTTTGAATTTTTTCCATTTTCGGTCTATTTCGGTTTTTCATTTTTGAGAATTTGGTTTTTAGCATTTTATGCAAATTTAACCCCAAGACAGTATATAAAGTAATGAAATATATACAATTTATGCTATTATAACTGAAAACTTTAATATTTTCATACCTTTAAACATATTTAAAGGCAAAAACATGGCACCATTTATTCCTTTTTTGGGCATAAACAAAAAAATAACAAAAGTTGTAATGATAAAAAAAAATGGATCTTTAGACACACAAATCGATTTTTAGGAATTAATATGAGAATCGATTTAGAATTGGAAAATCGATTTGTCAACACAGGCCTAGTCGTTATCTCAGACACAGATTGTTCCTTGTTCCAGAAAGGGCCTTTTTCTTTTCCCGTCCGTGACCGATTAGATCAGAGGAATCCTTCGGGCCTGATTATTGAGTTTTCTGTGCTTCGTCTGCTGCCCCTCAGATCACGAGCGCGTGGCCCTGGGGAACGAGGAAGGCCTCTTCGTCGTCCACGTCACCAAAGACGGTGAGGTCCACTCCCAAGAATATGGATATTAGTAAATGTGTTGGAGGCGGTAGAGCCGTGACCCTGTTCCCCCCCCACACACAGAAATCATCCGGGTGGGCGACAACAAGAAGGTCCACCAGCTGGACCTGATCCCGCAGGAGCAGCTGCTGGCCGTCATCTCGGGCCGGAACCGCCACGTCCGCCTCATCCCCACTCACGCGCTGGACGGCCGCGAGGCCGACTCCCACAAGCTGGCCGAGACCAAGAACAGCCAGACGTTCGTGTCCGGCACGGTCCGGAACGGCTCGCTCACCTGCCTGTGCGTGGCCACGCCCAAGAACAAGATCCTGTGCTTCGAGGTGAGAGACGTTTACGCTCTGAGCAGTAGAGGGCGCTACGGCGGCACGCCATCATCAAGAGAAGAAGAACCAAATAAAAAACATGCTGTCAGATGCATATCATTATTACAAGAAGGTGTTATTTCAGTCTGGGTGACTGTCAATAGTAATTCAATGTTGTTTAAATATTTATTTGGTTCCAAACATGTTTTTTAATTAAATTTTATTTACTTCCGTAAGTAAGGGGCGCCGGTCAAACAGAGTCCAGTGTAAGCTCTCCAACATTTGATAAACACGTGACCTGAGGATCTTTTAATTGGTTTGAATAACATTCATAAAGGGACGCAGTCGTGTGCGTCCTGGAAACTCAGTTATCAGCAACGAATCCGCAATCAGTATCGTAACGTACTCGTATGTTGTTTTTAATGTAATGTGATTGGACAATTCATTCCCTGTCTTTTTTAGAAAATCCAACTGAACTACACAAACCAGATTTTTACATTTGTTTTAAATAGATTAAATAACACTTTGAAATAATATTTGTTGATCAAATATCTGAAAGAAAGGAATGTTATTTTTTCAAATAATATAAATTCCAGACAAAACTATGGAAATGTTAATGTTTTTTCTTCTCTCTAATGTGTAAAAAAAAAAAAACTGAACCCAAACCAGGAAGAAAAAAACAATACAAAACAGTGGACTTGTTGAAATGTTAAACCCCGACTTTATGTTCAGTTTTCTTTTTCCACAGCAGCAGAACTGAACTGCTTCACTAAAACTTATGACCAATAAGCCATTGTTGGATGGTTACATTTAAAAAAATTAAAGGACCAAAATATTATTTTCTACTTTTTTTTCCCCCATTGTACCAAGCTTGTACCTAACCGTGACGTCTGTGTACCGTTACACCCCGTTGTATGCCAAGGCCAATTTTTAGCACCAGCCGTCACTGATTCTGATGATCCAGGATTTTTAGCAGCGGTTGAAACTTTTACCTGATTTATGAGTTGCTTAAATAAAATCCTGAATTTCCCATCCGTCAGATCAACAAGGGTAAAGGCCGCCACCGTTTACTGCGGGAGCTGGGCGCCCCGGCGAGCGTGCAGTGGATGGGTCTGCTCAGCGAGCGGCTCTACGTGGGCTTCCAGTCGGGCTTCATGCGCTACAGGTCGGCCACCCATCCATACACAGCGAGCTCACGGTGAAATGCTGATAACTAACGAGGTCCCCGTCCCCGCAGCGTCCACGGCGACACGTCCCCGGTGAGCCTGCTGCACCACGAGGACCACACCCTGGCCTTCATCCCGCAGCAGAACCTCAGCGCGCTGTGCGCCGTGGAGATCTCCAGCAAGGAGCTGCTGCTGTGCTTCAGCATGATCGGCGTGTACGTGGACTCGCACGGCCGCCGCTCGCGCCAGCAGGAGCTCATGTGGCCGGCCACGCCCACCGCCGCATGTAAGTGCCGGGACACTAGAACCCGCCGTGATCCGTCACGTCTTCCACCGCTGAGCTGCATTCATGCAAAGAGCAAAAGTGGAAGTAAAACATTGAATGAATTTGAATTTATTTCAGATGATTACCACAAAAGTGATGGTGGACAGTATTCACAAACGAACAATCCCAAACAACATTTACATATTCACCCGTATTAACTCGTCACAATATAAATACAGGACTGTCTCAGAAAATTGGAATATTGTGATTTTCTGTAATGCAATTACAAAAACAAAAATGTCATACATTCTGGATTCATTACAAATCAACTGAAATATTGCAAGCCTTTTATTATTTTAATATTGCTGATTATGGTTTACAGTTTAAGATTAAGATTCCCAGAATATTCTAATTTTTTGAGATAGGATATTTGAGTTTTCTTAAACTGTAAGCCATGATCAGCAATATTAAAATAATAAAAGTAATAAAAGGTCCTCTCTGTTGTTAGGCTACAACGCCCCCTACCTGTCGGTGTACAGCGAGAACGCCGTGGACGTGTTCGACGTCAACACCATGGAGTGGATCCAGACCATCCCGCTCAAGAAGGTCGGTACCGGTCAGGCCCGGGAACCGTCTCCTGAAACAAACCTTTAAACCGTCTCCTGAAACAAACCTTTACCTGACGAGCGGCCTCTCTGCTCCGTCCGCAGGTCCGGCCTCTGAACGTGGACGGATCTCTGAACCTGCTGGGGCTAGAAACCGTGCGCCTCATCTACTTCAGGAACAAGACGGCAGGTAAGACCTCTGATTGGTCCAGAGCCTCAACATCAGGGATTACAGCGCTGCTCGTGTTCTCCCCCTCGCTTCCTCCGTCATCTCTCTCTCGGCCGTCTCGGCCTCAGCCTCAATAGAAGACAGAGTTCCTGAAAGAAACGCAGTTGTGGCTAAAAATCAACAGAAATGCGTCCAAAGTTACTTGTCTTTTTTTTAAATTATTTTTCAAAGCAAAGCAGCAAAACCAACACAACAAAAATAATACAGAGCACAAGGGTACAAGATAGATCATCATGCCAATCTATACATTTAGATTTGTATTCCAAGCCAGTTCTATAAGTCCAGACTTTATCCTGTGAGATGTGGCGGCATCTAGATAGTCAAAGAGGTCCCGAATCCGGTAGAAGGAAAAGTTTGTCCCTCAGGGCAGAGAAGGCTTCAAACAGGATGACATTTGTCACCATAGACAGCATGAGACAGAACAGTGTTGAAGACGCCAGAGCACTGGGCCGCGTATTCCTGTACAAATCGGCGAACAATTGCTCAATTGCTTGGGGAACACATTGAGGAGACAGTTTGGCATCGACAACCACTTTTCCAACTTGTTGTCATTGGTTGTGTCAGTGTTTTTCTAAAAATAAGGCTACACCACATTACCAAACTCACCTCTCTTGACCTGCAGAAAGGGAGCAGGAGAAAGAAGATCTGCAAAGCAGTCCTGTTTCAGGGCTTTTAGCATATGTGTAAATATGGTTTGTGAGATAGAGATATAAATATATATATATATATATATATATATATATATATATATATATATATATATATATATATATATATATATATATATATATATATATAGTTATATGAGGACGACTCCATAGACAATGAAAGTGTGAACATAAATTGGCTTTACTTTTTATACAAGTCATCGGAAAAGTTTGGGTTCATTCTACGCTGGGCCTGAGGGGGGATATAGATCCTACGCAAAATCTTAAATTGTCTTTCCCATATTGAATTGGATGCAAGAACACGAGTGGACTGGCTAAACAAAGCATCCCAAGCATAAAGTTACTTGTCTTTTGAAGATAAGTGGGGCAGGAGGCGACAATGACTCCTTTAAGGCATCAAACATTCCTTCAAAATTCAATTTAATCATGAAAAACTCCTTTGAAAAAAGGTTTTGGACTTTTTCAAGTCCATAAAAATTATAGAGCAGCTGGAAAAGCTTATTTGGGAGCTCACATGAAATTGTGCTTTTTAAAACAAAATTTTAAAATTAAGTTTTAACCAGAATCACCTGCCGAGTATTTTTAGTTTAAAGATCCGACTGTTTCCTCTACGGTCGTATTGATAGTGAAGAGTTGGATTCTTCCTGTAGTTGTGTTCAGCTTTAAACTGGTCAATGAATGAAATGAAATCTTCAACTCGTCTCTGATTGGTCCTCGTCAACGCCTCCGGCTTTGTGCTGATCTTTCAGAGGGAGACGAGCTGGTCGTCCCGGAGACGTCGGACAACAGCAGGAAGCAGATGGTGCGCAGCATGAACAACAAGAGACGCTTCTCCTTCAGGGTTCCTGAGGAAGAGCGGCTGCAGCAGAGGAGGTACTGAAACACTGACCTGCTCCTGGTTCTGGTCCTGGTTCTGGTCCTGGTTCTGTCCTCAGAACTCATGAACATGTTAAGTTCTGAACTTTACTCCTCCTGCCCTTGAACACGTGTAGAAACTCATCATGACATTAATGTTGGACTGAATATAACTTGTGTCAGTGTCTTAAACTGTAACTGGGTCGTTAAATCGCTGGTTCTGGAGGAGTTTTATAAAGAGTATAAAGTCTGTGGGTCGGCCAACTTTAAATAAACTACAAGGAAGGGAATGAGGACGCAGTGATGTAACAAACATTAACTTGAGGTTGGAGTCGCTGCTGACTCCCCATTGTCTAGTCTTTGGGTCCAGCTATCATTTTAGTTTTTATTAGTTTTAGTCACGTTCATTCTCCTTCTAATCGTGTCAAGTTTCAGTCGACTAAAAGTCTGAGCATTTTAGTCTCATTTTAGTCAGAATTGTCCAGGACCATTTTAGTCTTATTTTAGTCAAAGATTGTATTTATCCAAACCCATTTTACAATTCAAACCAGGTTATATTATTATTATTATTATATTATTGTTACCTTATAGCAGGGGTAGGGAACCCTGGAGCCACAGTCCTGCACGTTTTAGATTGAATCCACACACCTGATTCTAAATAAAGGTCGTCATCACTTCATCATTCAGGTCTGTACCAGTCTGATAATGACAGTCATTTGTATCATGCTGTGTTGAAGGAGGGGACCAGGGTCCCCTACCCCTGCCTTATAGACTCAAGAATACATTAATTCCAGATACAGAAGACTCTAATCTGAGTTTACAACATATTTATTTTTCCGCATTTCTCCCTGTCTTTTTCTTTTTCAACGACACATTGGGTTTTCTTTTCCACGTCTATGTAGGAAAGTGGATCCAAAGATGGTTCTTCTTCTACAGCCCCAGAGCAGATCCCTGCGTTTCTCTATGTAACTTTGTTTTTAATTAACGTTAACTAGAGCTCTGTGTTAACGGCATCAGCCTCTAACTCTGCAGCTGCATCTTCTGGATCTGATTCCCCGCTGCAGCGACTGGGATTGAGGACATTTTAGCAGAGTTTTTATTTTGTAATCTACATTTTAGTCTCGTTCTCATTCATCTACAATATTGCATTATATATTTAATTATCGTCATCGTCACATGACCAGCATTTTCGTTGCGTCTCGTTTTCCTCAAGTGATAAAGGTTCGTTGACAACGATATTTAGTCATAATTTTCATTTGTCGATAACAACTTTAGTCCCGAGTAGGTTTTTAGTTTAGATCTGAGGTCGGCCGTGTGGATGTTCTGGTTGATATTGTTCCCCCGCTGTGTCCTGATCCTCCACCTCATGTCTTGGTGCGTCTTTGTTCCAGAGAGATGCTGCGAGATCCGGAGATGAGGAACAAGCTGATCTCCAACCCCACAAACTTCAACCACGTGGCCCACATGGGACCAGGAGACGGGATCCAGATCCTGAAGGACCTGCCCATGGTGCGTGTTTACCGCGTCATTGTTCGCATGAAAACACCCAGTCTGGAAGCATGACATTTTATTTCATTTTATTTGTTATTTACTGTCTAATTATGTCTTGCCGCTTTTAATGTCGATGTAAAGCACTTTGAATTACCTTGTATTGAATTGTGCTATACAAATAAACTTGCCTTGTGACTAGAGCCGGTATTTACCGGTTTATGATGCAGTAGTGTTGTGTGCTGCACGCCCCGACCCCCTCACCCCTCACCCCCCTCACCCCCCGCCACGTGTCCAGTATACAGGACTGTCTCAGAAAATTAGAATATTGTGAAGTTCTTTATTTTCTGTAATGCAATTAAAAAAACAAAAATGTCATACATTCTGAATAAATCAACTGAAATATTGCAAGCCTTTTATTATTTTAATATTGCTGATTATGGCTTACAGTTTAAGATTCCCAGAATATTCTAATTTTTTGAGATAGGATATTTGAGTTTTCTTAACCTGTAAACCATGATCAGCAATATTAAAATAATAAAAGGCTTGCAATATTTCAGTTGATTTGTAATGAATCCAGAATGTATGACATTTTTGTTTTTGTAATTGCATTACAGAAAATCACAATATTCTAATTTTCTGAGACAGTCCTGTAAATAAACTTGCCTTGTGACTAAGTGACTAGAGCCGGTATTTACCGGTTTATGATGCAGTAGTGTTGTGTGCTGCCCCCACTCACTCCCTCACTCCCTCACCCCTCACCCCCTCACCCCTCACCCCCTCACTCCCTCACCCCTCACCCCCCGCCAGTGTCCAGTATAAAAGCCTCACCTGAACTCACCTGAGCATGTCGGTGCATGTGTTTCCTCCTCACTCCTGACCCCCCCCTGCACTCTGCCGTGCGTGTCTAAACCAGAACGTCCGTGTTCAGGAGAGCCGTGCGGGATTCAGCGGGTCGGTCAGCATCCCGTCCATCACCAAGAACCGCGGCGAGCCGGGCCGCTCCATGAGCGCCAGCAGCGGACTGGGCATACGTGAGTCCCCCCAGAACCAGAACCCCGTCTGTCTCCCGTGTGCCCGTCCGTCCCCCCCGCCTGACTCCGTCTCCGTCCGTCTGCAGGCTCGTCCTCCCAGAACGGCAGCGCGCTGCGCCGGGAGCTGTCGGGCGGCAGCTACGGGTCCAAGCGCCAGACCATGACGTCTCCCTCCGAGAGCTCCCTGTCCTCCGGAGGGGGCATGGACTGCGGCGACGCTCCGCTGTCCCAGTTCGACAGAGAGGTCAGTGAACGCACCGCGGCCCCACGTAGCAGCTGTTTGTTGGAGTCGTGTATCTCGTATCTGATCAGCTCATGTGGAGATTTAGTCCAGACCAGATATCAGCACCACTCATGGTGACAAAACGTGCTTATAATTTTTGAAAATATCCATGTCTGTAGATGATATTTTGGTATGATAATCTTCCTGAGTGGCAGCTGTATCATAGTTATCAGCTCATGAAGTTACCCACCCCCTTCAGAAAATTACATTTTAGATGCTGGTGAATATCCTGGTTTAGACTCATGTACAGGATATCTGTCAATGTTTCACAATATTGTCTTTGGTATCATTTTAAAGGGGTCCTGTGAGTATTCCAGTTTTTGTATTTTGTGTCTCTGTTGTTCCTAGATGACACAGGGATAAAATATACTATATCATTTAGGCGAAAATTGTGTAAAAATGTGTGTTGTTTATAGTTTAAAGAGCTGCAGTGACCTCTATGTTGGTCAGAAAGATTCACATCTTAGCTTGAAAGAATGCTTTAAGAAGAATGAAGAAAGAAGAAAGAATGCTGAAAGAAAAGACAATATTGTGAAACATTGACAGATATCCTGTACATGAGTCTAAACCAGGATATGCAGCAGCATCTAAAATGTAATTTTCTGAAGGGGCTGGGTGATCTTTTCAAAAATCATAATTAGGTTTTGTCACCTTGAGTGTTACTGACAAGTGAAATGTTGGGCTCTGGCCCCTGGACTAATCATGAATGTTTAGAGTTAGTCAGGTAGTCGTCTCATGTATGAAAATAGATCCCTTCAAAACAACAACCCCGCCCTTCCCACCCCGCCCCAGGAAGCTGAGCTTACTAGTGGTCCCAGTCGCTCGCCCAGAGCTCCAGTCCCATAGCTGCTTCAGGTGGAGGTGGAGGGGGCGTGGCTTCAGGCCAGAGGGGCGTGGCTTCAGGCCAGAGGGGGCGTGGCCTCAGACGTCTCCATCAGCTGGAGTCGCTCATGGAGAGGAAATCGTAGATGCTTCCATCGACGTCAGTTAGAGATCGACTAGGGTCCGTGTACTTCGCGGGCATCCGTTTTTTGTTTTGAAATGACAAAATAAAAATAGAGAAATAATCCGTTCCCCATCTTTTGTTTTGATAATAAAAAACGGAAAACGGATCGTTATCCATTATCCGTTATCCGATTTCATTGATGTGTTTGAAAATTGAAATTTGGAATTAAAACAGCGAGTGGAAACTCTTTTCTCTATTTCCTATTCGTTTCCAAGGATACTGAAAACAAGGATTGGACAAATGGGGGGATTGCACATGCGCAGTAATAAATGAAGAAAGTTGATTCTGGTTATTTTGTTCATCAGATTGAAAATTAACAGTTTTAGATTTTTTTTAATGTTGAAACAGAAAATAAATCAAATATGAAACCTGGGAGTGAAACATGAGTTTAATCTGTAATCTGTATTTACTACGTCATGAGACTGCAGTGATGTTGTGACAGTCCGTTTAGCTGCAGCGTCCAAAAAAAAGCAGCGTCCAATCAATAACATGTACTGAACTCTAACATACTGCCCCCCCCCCGTTGGAAACGAATAGGAAATAGAGAAAAGAGTTTTCCTCTCGCTGTTTTAATTCCCAATTTCGATTTTCAAACACATCAATGAAATCGGATAACGGATAACGATCCGTTTTATTATCAAAACAAAAGATGGGGAACGGATTATTTTGGATTATTTCTCTATATTTATTTTGTCATTTCAAAACAAAAAACGGATGGCCGCGAAGTACACGGACCGACTAGTAACCAGGGTAGATTTCTGAAGTCATGCTCAACGTCTGCCCCCCCCATGTGCCCCCCCCCTCATCTCCCCTCCAACTGCCCGCAATCCTCCCCGTGGCTTCCCATCCCCGCGGCCCGTAAGCCTGGAGGCTTCAACTCCATTCCTGCGCCATCTCTCGCCCCCCTCCCCCTAACCCAGCTCTGCCCCCCCACCCCCTCATCCCACCCCAGCATGTTGTCTGAGGGCTGGGCGCTGAGTCTGAACTCTCCTCTGCAGTGGCAGGCGGTCTCCCCGTCGGAGAAGACCCCCGACCTGAAAAGGGCCTTAAGGACCCTGCTTAGTAAGATGAAGGTAATGTTCAGCTGGAAGCACCGACACACACGTGAGAACGTCTGCACCGCGTCTGCACCCACAGCCCGTACATCACGCCCGTGTGTTTGACATGTCACTGAACCCCCCCCCCCCCTCCTCACTGCACCATCTCAGCCCTGTTGCATCAGCAGCATCCGGATGCATCCTCCACCAGAGCATCATCGGCTGGTGATTAAATGGTGCAGCTTCCCATCACACAGCATGTCCCCATGCTGCTCCTGAACACGTTTCTAACCAGGAATCTGCCGCTCAAGACCTCAACCAGGCCTGAAAACCACGATATTATTCATAAAATACACTAAAATGATGAATATGAAGTAGACTGGTTGGAAACTGGGACGTAAATGTCAAAGTCTGCATGTTTGGAGTGAATCTAGAGCAGGGTCGGCAACCGCGGCTCCAGAGCCGCATGCAGCTCTTTAGCGCTGCCCTAGTGGCTCCTGGAGCTTTTTCAAAAATGTTTGACCTTTTTTTTCCTTTGTTTTTTGTTTTTTTGTTTTTTTTCTGTTTTTTTCTTCTCTTTTCTTTTTTTTTTCTTGTTCTTTTTTTCCTTTTCTCAACATTTCGACTTTTTTCTCAAAATTTTGCCTTTTTTTCCTCAACATTTTGACTTTTTTCTCAAAATTTTGCCTTTTTTTCTCGACATTTTGACTTTTTTCTCAAAATTTTGACTTTTTTCTCGAGATTGTACTTCAACATTAATCTCGACATTTCAACTTTTTTCTCAACATTTCACCTTTCGCCATTTGACTTAATTCTAATACAAGACTTTTCATCTTTTGCGGCTCCAGACATATTTGTTATTTGTGTTTTTTGTCCAATATGGCTCTTTCAACATTTTGGGGTGCCGACCCCTGAACTAGAAGCACATCAGGCTGCATGCTGTTGAAAATAAAGGTTTGAGTTCTGAAGGTTTTCTCTCCAAAATAATAATAATGTAAAGAAAGTCACAGTTTCTAGCTGCAGTATGTTTTCCTGTTGCCCCCCTGGTTCTGTTATTGCCCCCTGTGGTAATTACTGGGCCAGATGTTTGCGCCGGCGGCCTCACTGAAGGATTAGTGCTCATCAGACCCGATCTGCAGCATCACTGACCTGGAAACGGAGCGGGAGCGCCGCTGGACTGGAACGACACGACACGCGGTCGGCTCTCGAGCTCATCAGTAACTCGGGATGAGAGTCGGACCGTGTGTGTGGATCACCCCCCCCACCGCCCTGCCCCCCCTCCCCTTCACATCTGCACCGCCTGCATGTTTGTTTTCTTTCTGCTGATCATCTCTGGCCAGTCGTTCATCTGCTGCTGGATGAAAGTGGAGGCCGAGGCGGCGGCAGCAGCGCGGTTCAGCCTCCATCTTCAACATTCACTTGTTGTCGGACTGAAGTTTCCAGTTTTAAGAATCTGAATTAAAAATTACCGTATTTTCCGCACTATAAGGCGCACCTAAAAGCCTTTAATTTTTCTAAAAAAAACATCTGTGCGCCTTATAATGCAGTGCACCTTATATATGATCATTACGGTAATTTCTGTTACTGTAGCCAGGCGGATTGTGGGTAATGTAGTTGGTGTCGCCGAAGTAATGGCGCTAAAAACGTCAGGAATCGTCACAGACGTTCAAGACGACAGCAGCGACGCTGACTCGCATAATGGCGACTTTGACGAGACGGAGCAAAGCTGGTTTTTATTTTGTTAATACAGTTTGACATACGGTACTTTTCTTCTTGGTTTTTTTTTTTGCATTTGCTGTAGGATTTTGTAGCATTTCCTGTAGCGCAGCTCCATCAGGTAGATACGTAACTCAACCCCAACCTCTATAGTACGGTATTTTACAATATATATTTAGTGCACCTTATAATGCGGTGCGCCTTTTACATGGAAAAGGTTTTAAAATACGTCATTCATTGAAGGTGCGCCTTATAATGCGGAAAATACGGTAGACTTTTTAATCAATGAAAGGAAAATCTAATCTAATTCCTGTCTGTTTCTCCTCTCCCTCGTCTCCGTCCTGCAGGACTCGGACTCCCCCCGTCACTCCACGGCCTCCAACAGCTCCACGTTCAGCAGCCCCCCCAGCCCGGCGTCTCCTCACAAGGCCAAGTCTCTGTCCCTGGAGAGCACAGACAGGACGGGGTGGGACACATGAGCCCCCCCCCATCCACCTCTCGCCCATCCAGCCCAACAGCACAGGACTTCAAACCCTCCTCTCCCCCCCCCTCCCTCCCTCCCAGCCCCGTTTATGTCTCAGCGTTCCTCCACGACGAGGCGGGTCAGAGTCCGGGGGTCGTGCAGGAGAGGTGATCTGAGTGCATGTGTTTATACGGAAGCGGCGGCGGCGTTGTGCGTCGTAGGAATGAAACCTCCCCTCACCTCGACCCCCTCTCCGCTCTCCCCCCCCACCGAGACCCCAGACCTCGCCATGCCACGCAGAAACCAGGACGATTACCGAGGACGGGATTTGTACTTGTACATAGGACCAGTCGGGTTTCAGGGGGCGATTTTAATTTATTTATCAATCATAGACGAGGAGCGGGAGGTTCTGCTTCCAACCCCCTCCTCACTTCTCCCACCGTCGCTTTCTCTTCGGGCGCCGCGAAAGATTTAAAATAATGAAAAAGAGAAAAAAAAAAAAGTGCGAAAGAAAAGAAATGATTTTTATTTGTACTTTGCTCCTGATACTAAGTGCAGTGACTTTATACTATTTTTTTTATTTTATTTTGACCATCAGCAAAAAGCTCCGACACCGCGGCTCTCGTGACATCACCACAGTTTCCCAGAGTGCTTTTCTCTTCCTCCTCGGACCGGGGAGGCGTCCTCCGTTATAGCGTAGACGTTCCACCTTCCCGTGCAAGCAAACCGACCGACTCACGACTCCCATCCCGGTAATGTACATAGGTTCAGAGTAGAGAGTAATATATGATAAGGAAAATACTATAGAGAACTCACGGGACGACAAATCCTGACTTTTGTTTTCCTGTTTTTGTTCCGAGTGATTTGAGGTTGTATTTACACACAAAAAAAAGCCATTTTAAACCACTTTCAAATTATTATTATTTTTTTTTACTAGGTTAATTTTACATTTGCTTGTTTTCTATTATATGTACGACACTTGAGTGTGTTTTTGTTTTTTTTTTCCCCCTCACAAATCTGGCGTGGAATGACACTACTGCCCGTACTGTACAGTGAGCACGTGTGTTTATCACTAGACTGCTAACACACACACACACACACACACACACACACACACACACACACACACACACACACACAGAGGTGTTTCCTGCAGCAGATGCCTTGTCCTGCTCCACCCCGACTCCCGGGTGGAGCATCATCCGATCAGCTGTTGTGGCACCAGGACGGGGGAAGTTCAGCCCTTCCACTCAATTTAACCAAAAATGGACAAAAGAGGGAGATTTAGTGACCCGACGCATCGGCCTTTGCTCATCGTAGAGAATGTTTGGATGTTCGGTGAACGCTAGAGTCGTAGGAGCGCTTGATTTACGAGGAAAAAACACTAAAACTGAGAATGTAAACACTTAGACGCTGAAACAAATCGGCACTTTGGTTCCTGATTGTCTGGAAAAATCGTTTATTGTGAAAGTAACCAGGGCAGATTTCCAGGCCCGAACCCCGGTCCCCCCCCCCTCGGTTCAGAACCGGACCTGAAGACTTTCCTCCCTGGAGGCGTGAGTGGGAGACGACTGCAGAAAGGCGTCACCCGTCAGGACCGTGCAGAGCCCGGTTCACAGTCCACTTTTACTCATCTCGCCTCGTCTGTCAGAAAGGGAAACCAGTTGTCGTCCGTCGGCGCTCGGTCCTGCCGCTCCCCCCCCCGTTGTTTTTATTTCCCTCGAAGGATCCGGAGCTCCAGGCTGGTTTTAGTCCAAACACCTGCATCTTAGAAACGTTTTAAGCTCGCACCGCTCCGTAATTCCTGCTGGAGTTTGTTTTAGTTTTATTTTTTTTAAGAGCGTATCAGCTGGGGGGGGGGGTTTTCTTGGCCAATGTTGTACAGAAGAAGTGATCCCAGACGTCCCCGTTTAAGGCGAGAGGAAGGGAAACTCAGGAAACGTCAGAACCAGTGAGTTGTCTTCGTTTAGAAGAACGCGAGCGCGGCGGCGTGATGTCTGATGACATGTTTCAGGTGGTCTGACGGCTGAGATGCCACATTTTAGTGGAGGAAGATCTTTAAAGAAAAAGGAAAAAAAAAATCTAAAGCCTTTACATTTCAGTGAGGTCTTACCTACAGTACCTTTCTATATTATTTTGCTCTTTCATATCATATTACACTTTTTTTCTAGGATTGCTTTGTAATAATTTGTACAGTTTTGCATGTTATAGATGTAATCATTTTGTTTTCGGTTCTTTTATTTTACTTGCTCCTTTTTGGACGGTTTGGGCGTTTTACTGAGGATAACCCACTACAGGTGATGTAGATTCTTTTTTGCACAAAAAAAAAAAAATATTTAAGGTGTAAGGTCAAAACAAAAAATGTATGGAACTGGCTGCCACACTTACGTGGAGAACTCATATTAACCCGACTCCGATGTATTTCAATAAAGCGGAGGGCTGTTACAAATTTACCCGGCGTGACTGTGTGGTCATTTCTACTGCAAACACGGTTCTGAAAAGAAAAACATCTTTATTACAAATGAACAGCAGAAAATCAGAGTCTATGAACAAATTGTGCCACTAGAGAAAGTGTTGCTCTAAGATTTACAGAGTTAAAAGTAACGACACATTCGCACACAAGAGAAACTATTCAGGATTCGACTAAAGATTCGTTCAGACGATGTAAAGTTGGAGCTCTGGGTCATCGGCCCCCCGGTGTTTCCTCCATTACGACGGCATCATCAACATGTTTAAGTCTTTTTTTGTGTTCTGTCTGAACTTGTCGTAAGATCACAGATTTGTGCACTTCTTTACCGTCTAACAGCCTCCATGTTGACAAACTGAACCAGTTTATTCCCTCCCAAGTGCTGAACTGAATGTTCAGAGTCTGTAACAACAGTATTCCTGTCCGGTGCAGCAGAAGTCTCTTCATCGTTCCAGACCAGCGGCTCCGTCACCGAGTCCATCGTGTTTGTGTAAACTGGGCGACGATCGATTTGGAGTTCAGGTTGTTTTTTGGATTTTCTAGTCCAGTTAAAGCTGCGGAGGATATTTCAGGACGGAGATCCAAATGTAGCGGCGTCAGTCTGGCCGGGCGTCGCCCTCCACGAGCTCCGTGTGGAGCCACATCAGCGCGTCGGCTCACCGGATCCTCAAATACTCTTCAAAACAAAAACAAACCCAACAACAATCTCTCATCCGTCCTTCTCCGACGATCCCTGCCCGGTTCAGGCTGCAGCTCCGTCCTCCTCCAGGACCCGGCGGATCCCGTTTCCCGGCACGGCCATGCTCAGGTCGCGGACGCTGCTGTGCCGTGATTGGCTGTCGAGCCGCAGGGTGGAGCCCTGGCGCGACAGGCCGTCCAGCCGGTTGGAGCTGCAGTGCCGGGACTCGTCGAGGCGCGGCATGCTGCCGTAGGGCGGCCGCTCGTCCGCCGCCCGGAAACTAGAGCCGGCGAATCTGCGGCGGAGGAGGACAGAGGTTAGTTAGTTAATATTTATTTCGGTCAATCAAAAAAAATCAAACATAACAGGTTTTCCCCTGGTCAACACTGTGATTATTTTGACCGAAAAGGTCCAGGCTTGAAGCATAAAGATTATCTTGCCCTTTTAACAGAATAGAATATACAAAAAGCACAAATTAAGTATCATAAGTCTACACATAATAATGACGACAATAATGATAATAATAGTAGTAATAGCAATAATATGATGATAATAATAATGATAGCTCTGAAAACAAAGTGAAAAGATGCTAAGGAAACCGACAAAACCAATTTAAGTTGTCATTTTATCTCATGCATGTGTGGATTCTTCTTTCTATATATGTGTCCGTTACCTTTGCTTTGAATAATATCTTGTATGCTTTTATTGAGTTTGCTAGTTTAAGGTCGTTGTGTAATGAGTTCCACAGTTTTACTCCTAAAACGGATAAACATCTGCCCTTTGTGTTTGTTCTTATTGCTGTTGTGTCAAACATTGCTGTTCCCCTGAGGTCGTGTTTGGTTCAGGAGACGACGGCGCCCCGGAGTCGGTCAGAAAGCGTAAAGCCGGAACCAGAGGTGTCAAAAGTATTCACATTCATTACTCAGGTAGAAGTATAGATACTAGAGTTTAAAAATACTCCTGTAGAAGTTGAAGTATCAACTCAAGTTTTTTACTCAAGTAAAAGTATAAAAGTACTGGTTTCAAAACTACTTAAAGTATAAAAGTAAAAGTAATGTAAGGGGGAAAAAAGCCATTAAGGACAAAAGCCATTGAAAATGAAAGTATCTTAGTATAATGCAAATATATTAAAGAACCATATATTTGTACTATTGAGCATTAACCTGTGTTTCAGAGAGCTGGAGATATGATGACTAGTTGCCTATAAGTATTGTAGTGGTGCAAAAAGTCAAACTTCAGAGGCATGTTATCATTTATCCTAACCTTTATTGGAATGTACATCCAAGTTTAGTTGCAGGAATCTGAGGGAACGGATGTAAGAACAAAACTGGACAAGAACATCTGAAACAACCACAGCCAAATTCACTCTATCCGGATGGAGCAATTTAACTGGATAGTTTTTTTTTTAAAGGCGGAAATGAAATAGAGTAACGAGGCTGTTTTTAAAATGTAAGGAGTAAAAAGTACAGATAATTGCATGAAAATGTAAGGAGTAGAAGTAAAAAGTCGTGTGAAAAATAATTACTCCAGTGAAGTATAGATAACCAAAATTTCTACTTAAGTAAGGTAACGAAGTATTTGTACTTTGACACCTCTGGCTGGAACCCACCTGCCGTCCCGGGAGCGGTGCAGGCTGCCGTGGTAACTGCTCATCTTGGAGCGGGCGCTGCGCACCGAGCCGGCCCGGCTGGTGCTGCCGCTGGGCGGCTCGTCCAGCATGGCCAGGTGGGTGGAGGAGGCGTGGGTGGACGTGCCCTGGGTGGACGTGCCCCGGGACTTCCTCACGATGGGGGTGTTGGGGTCGCGGTACAGCAGGTGGGCGAAGTCGGGCTCCTGCAGCACCTGCCGGCTCTCGTGGACCGTCCCACTGCAGCAGGAGGAGGGGGAGGTGGTGGGGGGGAGTGAGGGCAGGGAGAGACGCAGGAGGGACGGCAGGGACAGGGGGAAGGTGGTGGGGACGTGGGCGTGGTAGGACAGGATGGAGGAGTGGGTGGAGCAGGCAGTGGGAGAGGGGGTTAATGCTCTGAGTTTGGAGAGGGGGGGAGTGAGTGCAGAGAGTTCAATCACAGAGGGAAACTCTCCCAGTGGGAGACAGGAAACACTCGGAGCAGCTCGCCTGTCAATCATTCATGCAGCCGCGCGTTTGAAACACAAGCAGAATACTGGAATCTAGGGCTGAAACCATTCCTCCAATAATTCGATTACAAAAAATGATCGAGGAATCGTTTCATTTCGGCAGCTCAAACCAGGATATTTCGTCGGACTACGTTTAATGCCATTGTAATGTAACATCATGCTCAGTCTGCAATGGCCCAGACGGGAGACACATGCAGCTCAGTGCTTAACTTTTATTTTCAATCCACTCTATTCTTCTGGTCCGTTCTCCTATATGTTCCCCCTCTAACCCGGTACATACATAGGTTCCTCTAA
The DNA here is from genome assembly GCF_033807715.1 of Cololabis saira. Taxonomy (NCBI): domain Eukaryota; kingdom Metazoa; phylum Chordata; class Actinopteri; order Beloniformes; family Belonidae; genus Cololabis; species Cololabis saira. The sequence goes on from NC_084604.1 coordinate 15,319,818, forward strand.
ACATCTGTTCCCGCTACAGTTTTAACTAAAAGAAAGTGTGCTCCAATACAGCAGGGCTCATCATTTTATTTTGAACACTGCCAAAAAATTGAAACATTGAACTAATCTTTTAAGTGATGTGTGTTATCAGGTGTAATGGCATTTTTAGGTTAGAAATAAGAACATTTCTTCGTAAGTTTTTTGAGTGAAGGCAGTGAATTTGGTCAACTGGTGTAAGTTCAGGGTTTTTAAATGAACAGCCATGAACCTACTGGATTATATAATTTAGTCTTAGTAATGTCAATTAACATCTAACATCTTATGTATATTTATAATTGCTCTTTAACTACACAAAAATATGTTTTATCCGATTAATCGGTAGAATACTCGATTACTAAAATATTCGATAGCTGCAGCTACTGTAATCCCTCATTTTTCACAGGAGTTACGATCCAAAAAGAACCCTGATAAGTGAAATCCTTTATTTTGTTAACCATTATTATACAAGGCTTCAAATTGTGGAGATCAGCGCCTCCCCACCACGACCCTAGTAACTGGATCTGAACTGGAGAATCAGTGCAGAACGTTTAGTCGACATTATGGGTTTTGGAGTAAATTGGCAAACTTAAATTCAGCAAGCTGTTTTTACATACATGTATATTTGTTAATAAGAGCTGCCATTTGTCTATTGCCTATTTACTGTACAGTGAGCGAAAATAACCGAGTCAAATTCCATGTCTTGGCCTGACTTGGCCAAATAAACATGATTCTGATGTACAGTACATATTAAACTGTAACGTTATTGACACACAGGAAGTGAAGAAGTGAGAGACTGTTAAGCCAATCAGAATGCAGAACAAAGCGCACATCCGTGAAGCAGCGAGACGTGAAAGGTGAACCGCGTTCTAGCGAGGGATTACTGAACTGTCAGAACTACCGGAGAACGAGGATGGAAGAAACGTTTGTGTGTGAAGTACGTACTCTTTGCGTCTCTTGCCGTGGAAGAAGCCGGCCCACTCGAAGCAGGTCTTCTTGCTGCCCACCCAGAACACGGAGGGGATTCCCACCACCAGCATCATCAGGTACTTGATGAGGAAGAGGACCAGATCCGGCCGGCTGGTGTGCTCCACCTGGAAGATAAATGCAGATGAGGTCAAACCTTTAAGACCGGCACTGTACAATCACAACCAAATAAAACAGGGCAATAATTCTTGCTGCCTGTTGAACAGGAAGAGTTTCACCTCCATATCCTGCATTTAGTGTCCCAGATATTAATCCCATAATAATCCAGTAAAATTGCAGAAATCTTCATAATTGACATTGCGGGTTATTTATAGATCCGGTACGTGTTCACTGCACGTCATACATTGACGTACGTCGACACGTACATCATCACGTTGTCAGCTTGTCATCAGGTTGGATTTTTTTCACGCCACTTACCGCGAAAAGGGAGGTGACGTCATTCTAGTCGGTTTGAATTTGTGCTCTTGTTCGTGCTTTTTATCAGAGATTTTTACAAAATATTACTCAGCGATGACCCACACATTCACTATACAACCCACACACACCATACACGCCCACAAACACATATGGATCCACCAAAGTCCGTGTGCGTGAAACGGTTTACCGTGAGTGAAGTTTTGGAGCTGAGTTCAGCGCCGGAAGAAGACGCAATATCTAAATGCAATATATAAAATGATTTATCTCAAGAACTAAAGTATGAATTAATTCCAGATACTTTTCCTGTGGTTTGAAAGGCTTCTGTGTTACTTTTTTCCATTGACAGTTTTGAGGGATCTAGCTGTGGGATTTCTGTATTTAGAAAAATGTGTAAAATTAAAATACGATTAAAAATTTTTTGGTAGTTATTTGCACTTTTTAGCAATTTATTTAGTTAGTATGGACTTGTTACATACAGATTATTAAAGATTGGTTTATATGGGTTGTTTTGATGCATAGCAAATAAAAAGAATCCATAAAATGGCAGTATAGCATGTAAAAATATGCTTAGGCGGACTTGTTCTATTGTAGGTCATAAAGGGTTAAAAATATTCTAAAACATTAAAATCACTTAAGATACCAACAAAAACTAGAAAATGCTGCTTTGTACTTTTCTTTTTTCAGCTCCACAGTTGTTTGCATCTTCCTCGTCTCCTCAGATCTGAGTCCCCTAACGCCAGGGATGCGAGTAAAAGACTCCAGAAGAACGACAAGCTTCCAGCAGACTGAGACGTCACATTTAACTGACATGCAACAGCTGCATCGCAGCTGGAAGTGTTTTTTGGGTCATTAAATGTGTTTCTAACAACTTGTACAGTGATTTATAATTAACCCTGTGAAATGAGCGTGATGTGACAGATGCTGAATCCTCCCTGGGTCAGGTGCGTCTTAATGACTGAAAATGGAGAAACTATTTCCCTGAGATTGGTTTCGGCCACAGATGGAGGATGAAGAGAGGAGGAGATGAGAAGCATGAATGAGATAAATGAGACGAGACTCGCGGGTAGAGAAGATGAATATCATCTAAAGCAACATGAAAGCGTGAAGCCCAGTTTATTAGCAGCTAGAAGAGGCGACGCCGCCGGGCGTCAGAGTCGCAGATGAACGGCTTCATTAGTGACTCATGCTGATGTTTACACGCAGACGGCCGAGAACCAGAATCAGTGTTTGTTTGTTTCTGCTCGACTTCTCCAGCGTCAACAACGGCGTCCCTGCTGGAGGCGTCAACACCACCGCAGCTAACGCTCTCCTCAGATAATCGTCCCCCACGTGAGAGAGACGAGACAAATCTATCAGCATTAATTCAGAGACATTTCCAGCGACGGAGTCGGACGTCCAACCACGGCTCGCTGCCTCCCGTCATGGCAACAGCCCTGCTCTCCCATGTTTGACATGACATACAGATGTAACGATGATGGCCTCGTTACGAGCAGCTGTGTGTGTGTGTGTGTGTGTGTGTGTGTGTGTGTGTGTGTGTGTGTGTGTGTGTGTGTGTGTGTGTGTGTGTGTGTGTGTGTGTGTGTGTGTGTGTGTGTGTGTGTGTGTGTGTGTGTGTGTGTGTGTGTGTGTGTTGTAATAAGTCTATCTGCTGACAGCAGAGATAACAGGCTGGATGATTCACGACGACGGGCAACGTCTTCATTACAGTCTGAATCAGCGGCCCGGCAGCTTCAAGCTCAGCGGCCTGATATGAGATGTTTCTGAAACTAATGGCGCTTTTCCACTAGTACCTACTCAGCCTGACTCGACTCGCTTTGGCACTTTATCACTACGGGGCTAACGGGCTGAGTAGATACTGTTCTATATTTACTCTGCCGAGGTTCTAAGCGGCTGAGTCGGGCTGTGACATCATCACACTACAGGCCACCGATTGGTCGGGGGGTTGGAGTCAGACGTCTGAGTCAGGATGTGACATCAGAGAAAGAGACTCTGACGGCTTCTTGTTCATTTTATTCAAGTCAACGGCAGCAAACGTCTGTTTGGTGATCCAAACTCTGAGGGTCAGATGTTCATAAACCTGGTGCTGAGTAGAGAATTAAAAAGGGATCCAGACGAGCGATAAGGAACTACCAGATCCACTAGGAGCTCTGTCACTTCATAGCTGCTCACGGCTACCAGCTGACTTTTCAGCAGCGCCAAGACAAACTAAAAATACATTAAAAAGCGTTGCCGCTTGAAGCTTCTCTCACTCTCATTTTTTAACTTGATATTGAACACAAGACACAGTCCAAGCAGCACATCTATCATCTCCTCCAGGTTCTACATCTTTAGTGTTGTTGTCTTCTTCGTTTGTGTCACACAATCAAATACGTCACAGCAGCTTCCTCTAATCCTCCTACTTCTGCTCCAGGTGCTGAATTGTAGTGGAAAAGAAACCAGGCCGAGTTGATTCGAGCCCAGCCGAGATGAGTAGAGTAGGTGCTAGTGGAAAAGTGCCATAATATGAGATGTTTCTGAAACTGATATGAGATGTTTCTGAAACTAAAGTGTGGGTGTTGCATCCAGATGTGTTTTCCAGTTGTTTACGGTGTTTGTTTGAGCGCTGCGGTGAGGAAGAGTCAGAAGCTGCTCTGCGGGGGAAGGTCTGAGCCTCAGGGAGGCTTTTAAGATAAATATAGTCAGGCACTTTAACTCTCTGTGTGTACTGATGCGCAGCGAGGACTGTGTGTGTGTGTGTGTGTGTGTGTGTGTGTGTGTGTGTGTGTGTGTGTGTGTGTGTGTGTGTGTGTGTGTGTGTGTGTGTGTGTGTGTGTGTGTGTGTGTGTGTGTGTGTGTGTGTGTGTGTTTTCATGTCCGTGGGGTTGGGATAAAAAGTTGTGATTTTATTTTTACACCCAGCAGCATCTCCAGTGTTCATTGTTGTGTTTCAGATGTGCTGCAACTACAATGTGGAGCAGCTTGACCCCAGAAACCCCCCTAGGACCCCCACTCCCCCCCTCCTCCATCAGCACAAACACACAGGGTGGATTACTGTTCTTCTACACAATGACATGTTTACAGGGCAGATCAAGTGCTTCTGCTGCATCTTCAACTGAAGCAGCGTCTGCGTTTCTTCCTACGGGTCAGATCTCACTTTACTTTATGTCATTATTCCCAAACGGAGGGAGGGAGTGTCTCCGGTTACACGTCAGGTGATAGCTGGCTGGCAGAAACTGAGAACAGCAGAGAAGCAGGAGGATGGAGAGATGCTTTAAATGATTAACAGCTTCGTCAGATGAGAAGCCGGAGGCGGCTGCAGCTCTGTGATGCAGCTCTGCTGCAGGAACATGCTGCAGGAGAGGAGAGGAGAGGAGAGGAGACCCACCCCACCACCCCGTCGCTCTGAGCTAGACGTCACACGCAGCGTCTGATTATATTCAGGACAAACCGTCGGAGAGTCCTGCTCACTGAAGCCTCAAACACATCTGGCTCCCAGCAGCTTTCACCCAGCTGTTACCTCCTGCTCTTCATTTAAACGTCCCCATCGAGCGTTTGACTCCAGCACCATCTGTGCAAACTGCCATGAAGAAGTGAGGAACTTCCCAGTTACCATCATCTAAAAACCACTACCACTGGGTTCTCCATCATCCATCAATACCTGTTCTCCCCCACCTTCAACCAGGTGTTTTAAGAACCGGCTACACAGAGAAACGTTAGCTTGGACTGCAGTGCAGAAAACTCTAAAGTTAAAGGAGCTCATCAACCTTGTATCTCTCAAAACCTGCGTGAGAGAAACTGGAGCAGCTTCATACCGCACTCGTTCTTGTTTTAATGTGAATTCGGAGCCTTAGGGCCAGTCCCAATACACCCCCTAGTCCTACTTTTCAGCCCTACCCCTAAATTTTGCATGTTCCCGTGAGGGTAGTGGTGTCCCAATTCCTCTTTGCATGTAGGGCTAGTGGCCAAATGGAGGGGTAGGGGGTATGAATCTAGCCCTACACAGCTAGGGTTTTCAGATGCTGACTTCGCGACCGAGGGCCAGAAAAATTTCCCAGAATGCTTTAGGTCATCATTTGCAGACTGAATCAAACAAAAAACATGGCGGACATTTCTAATTTTTAGTGAATAAAAATCAATATCTTGAGTTAGTTTCTGCATAAAAATGCATTTTGATTACATTTCTAGCGAGAAATATATATTTTACTTTCATAATATTCACTCAGTGAATGTATATAATCACTCGCTTGCCCGTTGTTGAGAAGATCACGCCAGAATAAAGGCTGATTTATGGTTCCGCGTTACACCAACGCAGAGCCTACGGCGTAGGTTACACGGCGACGTGGGCCGTACGGGGCGCGGCAACGCGTACCCTACTCCGTAGGCTGTGCGTCGATTTAACGCAGAACCATAAATCACCGGCAGCTCTTCTCATCCCGAAAACGTCAGAGCAAATTTATAGGCGTTATTTGGATAAACTGAGCCCAGGTTGGGGATCTTAACGGTTACTTTTACGCCTGAAAAAATATTAAAACTTAATAAAGTGGCATATTAAAAGCGCTACAGCTGAAATTAAAACAGCGTTTAGCTCTGGGCTTCCTGATAAGGTGTGACGTTTGTGCAAACGTACCTATGCAGTCGCTTACGTACACGGACGTAAACCACGCAGTGACGTAGCAAGTGGTGTCCCAATCCCTAGGGAAGATTACAAGGGCCCTACCGCTGTGGCTTCATTTTTAGGGTGAAGTGGTAGTGAGTGAGGGCTAGTGGTAGTGAGTAGGGGGAACATTGGGATTGGCCCTTAGTCCCGTTGCTTTTATTCTGCAAGTTATTTTATCTGTGTGATTCCTGTGTGTTTTGTAAGTGTTGAAACTTCTCTATGCTGCTGTATCGGCCGGGCTTTCCTGGGAAAAGAGGTCATTGTGTCTCAACAGGACGGACCTGGTTAAATAAAGGCAATAATAATAATAATAAAAAAAAACAATATTGGGACGTTTCTTCCTGCACTGAACCTCCCTTTAGCGCGCTTTACAGGGAACCTCACGGTGCTTTCCGTCAAAACAAATGTCTTCATATCTCGGTCTGCTGTGATAAAGGTTTCTTATCCAACAACGCCGCTGCTCCTCTGGGGGAACCAGGGACTAAATCTCACCCAGCAAAGTTCTGGTGTCAGTGTAGCACCAGTTCTTCTGGCTCTGAACCAGATCGGTCTTCACAGAGTGAAAAAGTAAGTTAAACATCGGCTTCAGTGGAAAAGGCCTAACTGATATCTTGTGATTAAATATTAGATGTGTGAAATGTATTACCACTGATGTTTATACTTTAACTGAAATACTAATCACAATCCTTTAGACGTCTTGCAGGAAGCTATTTTTAACCTCAGACAGATAAAAAATAAAATAAAACCCCGTTGTCGATAGGCCTGCAACGATTCGCCAATGTTGTCGCCAAAAATCGATAATCAAATTCGTCGACAATGAATTCCATTGTTGACAATTGTCGCCAGACGTGTTTTTTCCAATGGAGTGAGGCGCAGGGGTGATAGTAAAAAAAAATCCTGAGCCTGAACTTTTTTTCCCTGGGAGGTAAGCGAGCCCCTAAGCCAAGATATATGCCCCGATCAACACAATTGTCATTTTTTGTCCTCTTAAAGTGTAAGTCTGGTGTAAATTGACCCATGGTCCTGTTGTTCAAGCTCACCACATGCAGCCCATAGAAAACAGAATGAAACACATTTATTTTGGTGATTTCGGTTAACAGCCTGGAGCCTGGTGACGCGAGGCTAGAATCAATCTGATTGGCCAAAACCCAAGACCACCCCCTACACTATTACCGATTGGCTTAAGTATGGCTACTGGTGTGGTTTTGAGTGAAAGCGTCTCTCGGATCTACGCGAACGTAGTGCTGGGCGGTATGACCAAAAATGTATATCACGGTATATTTCAAAATTATATCGGTTTCACGGTATATCACGTTTTTTTTTTTTTTTTTCATGCACAACTGGGTGTTAACCACATTTTCTAATGATTTGGAAAGGAATTGCTGCAGTAAATTGGCTTAGAATGGCCTATTTTACTGTCATGAGGAGGAAATATTGTAGAAAAACAATGTCCACACTAGTATAAATACAGGTTTGTATGGCCTCACAAAATGATGCCGTTTACAATGAGGTGGCAGCACTTATGATTCTAATGTAGGGCTGAACGATTTTTGAAAATAATCTTATTGCGATTTTTTTCCTCAATATTACGATTGCGATTTAATATGTGATTATTTTTTTTCAAGGTCCTGTTCTCATGTATTTTTCAACTACACAAGCAATAAATCAGTCTGTTTCAAGTAGATTTTCACTTGAAATAAGTAGAAAAATCTGCCAGTGGAACAAGATTTTTTTGCTTGTAATAAGAAGATAAATCTTGTCCCACTGGCAGATTTTTCTACTTATTTCAAGTGAAAATTTACTTGAAACAGGTGAAAATTGTCAAATAAGTTGTTTTTCTGGTGTTATTTTTCTGGTGATGACTCTAAATGTTGAAATAGCAGTAAAACCACATTCATTGATGAAATGACATGGGATGGAAAGGGGGGATGGCAGTTTTACAGGTGGGGTGATTTGGACCGTTTTAATTTCAGGGGGGGATGCCATCACATCACCCCTCATCCCCCCTCAACTCGAGTAGCCTACTGCTCACACGGAACTCAGAACTTCTTCATAAATAACTCAAAAATCCCAGAGAGAAAAAAAACACCAGCAAGCAAACAAACAAACCAATAAAGCTCTGAGTTAACAAAACGTACCAGGAATGAACAACTGGCAGCCCCGCTGTTTTAACCTCCTCATGAATTGATGGGCTGCAGGTGTGGTTTAAGGCTGATTTATGGTTCCGCGTTACACCAACGCAGACCCTACGCCGTGGGTTACGCGAACTACGGCGTACCCTACGCCGAAAGCTCCGCGTCGATTTAACGCAGAACTATAAATCAGGCTTCACAGCTCCCGGCTCGTACTCTTCGCCGCGCGCATCTCTCGCCGACTCCGCGCTCATATATTTAATAAATTTATAAAGCCCATATATAAATAAAGCCTCACTTGTCCGAGCCCTAACGCTGAGACCATGGTAGATTTAAGTTACACGCGGACACGCGGCACTGTTGACTTTTCCCTGCCGGCTCTGCTCACTCTCACTGGCTAAACAGTCCCCACACAAACAGTGTCCAGCGGCGCTACGTTCCGCCGCGCCGCGCTCCCAACGGTGTGTGCGCTACTCACCAGTATTACGGTATATGAAAAATTCATATCATAAGAAAAATAAACGGCAAACCTGATTTTATTTTATTTTTTTCTCGCAAACACCTCGGTATGCCGGAAATCCGGCGTGACGCCGGAGCGCTATCACCCCTGGAGGCGTCTCCCTGCCGAGCGGTAGCGGGTAAACAAAAATGACGCCGTCCTGTAGAGCAGCTGCGCGTAATAAAACTTCAAAAGTTCGGGAGCATTTTAGCCTTGATACGGCGAATAAAAAGATGACTTGCAAGGTTTGCAAAGCAGACGTTGATTTTCACGGGAGCACGCCGGTAATGCATTTGAAGAGAAAGCACGTCGGAGTGTTGAACGAAGCGGACTCGCCTTGGTAAGATATTAAGCATATTTTCATTTGTTAAATTAATTTGTTTCATTCGTTAACTTTGTTTATTTTATGGTATTTATTAGTATTATTTGAGCCACTCAGCCTACTCTCGTTATAACCTCAATCAAAAAATTGATGCTGCACGAAAGGCGAAAAAGCTTGTGCGATGATAACAATGATGGATTTGCATCTAACTTTCAGTCAGGTGCCTATGAACTGTCAATTATCCATCAAACTCCACAATGATCATGTCAACATTAAATCAGGTAGATTTGTCTGGACTTTTCTCTTGCGGGACGGGAGAAGACACTTAATCAACGCATCTCTATTATTGTGCGGCATAAATTCTCAGAGTTTTGCGGGAGTGGATATAAACACTGCGGGAGCAGGATGAAGAAAACAGAGCAGGGCTCTAGTACCATCTTTCTTGTGCTTATTATCATTCGCCACATAATTAAAGCAACCTCATACTAAATTTAAAAAAAATTACTAATTATCCGATTAGTCGACTAATAGTTTCAAGTTTAGTTGCAGCCCTAGTTGTTGACCCCGTACTGGTGCAGGACCGGTCCGGTCCCGTCTCTCCCGTTACCTGGTAAGGGCAGGGGATGTGGTAGTCCCGGCAGCGCTCCTGCACCCAGGTGGTCTCCCAGACGCTGCGGTAGCTGCTCTCGTACAGGTAGCAGGCCAGGACGGTCAGCAGAGGGACCAGGTAGAGCACGGAGAACACGCCGATGCGGATCATGAATTTCACCAGCTTCTCCTGGTTCTCCTTCTCCAGCGGGATCTCAATCCGGACGCGGTTGAGGGCGGCGATGCCCGCCAGCAGGAGGGCCACGCCCACCTGGGGGAACAGGAGAATCTGTTAGAACGGGGCGTCCACAGGTGTGACCAAGTTACATTTGAGACTTTTTAATACCATTCTCAAACTAAATTTAAGACCAACAAGACAGTCACACACTCTGAACCCAATGTCCAGAGAAACTGGAATTTTCGAGCCATTTGTCGCTAAATTTTTCATATTTGCTTGCCTCGTAAAACCCACCGAAATAATGAAAAACCAGCCCAAATCACACATTCTCTATGTTAAAACTCTAAATTATTAAATGCGCAATAAATTTCAAGTCATAAACAAATGAAGCCAAAAAAAGACTACAATTAAATAGAGTAAATTAAAGCAGATAAAATATCAGTGAGTTTATTGTCGAAGTTTCTACTTTTCTCTGCCATAATGGAAACTTGTTTGTAAATAATTTCTCCAGGAAAAGCAGTTAAAATTTTAGCCCAGTCCTATATTTTTCAGCCCAATTGGGAGGAAACCTGCTCAACCTGGCAACACTGATTGAGACGTTGTCAAGAAAGCAAGTTAACAACCGGTTTATTTCTCCTCAAAACGATGAAATAAACTTTATAATGATGACTGGATAAATTTCCACTAAAATTAAGATTACAAAATGAAGACCCTTGGATTGAGATTTAAGACAAATTAAGACATTTAAAGGCCTTATCTTAGGAAAATAGGCCTGCGGCCGCCATGTATAAACTAACATATTGATGTGGAACCTGAAGTGACGGGTTGTAACCAGTGGTCACAAAGACAGCAGGCCTCTCTCACCACCACGTCCAGGCCCAGCGGGGCCAGTAGGAACCAGCGCAGGGCCGTCAGGTTGTAAAGCCCCACAAAGCAAACGCCGCTGACGCCGTCTCCCTCGATCTTGTTCATGGCGAGCAGCGTGACGGTGAGGACGCCCGGGACGCCCCAGGCGAAGGCGTGGAAGAGGAGGGCCTTCTTCTCTATCGCCTCGCTGCCCCACTTGGGAACGGCGGCCAGGAACCAGGTGATGGTCAGGATGACCCACCACACGCTGCCGGCCACCGTGAAGAAGTACAGCACCATGAAGAGAAGCGTGCACGCCTGAAACACGGGGAGAAGATTATTCTGATATTTCAAGATGCAGCGTTCATACACATTTTAACCAACAAGTTTCCATGACTTTTCCATGACTTGGCAGCAAGTTTCCATGACTATACATGACCTCTAAAACATCAATGTATGAATGAAATATAGGAATACACTGCAAAAACTCAAAATCTTACCAGGAATATTTGTCTTATTTCTAGTTAAAATGTCTAATTTTTAGTCAAAAAAATCTCATTACACTTAAAACAAGAGTCATTACCAGAAAAATAACTTATTTGACAATTTTCACCTGTTTCAAGTCAATTTTAACTTAAAATAAGTAGAAAAATCTGCCAGTGGGACAAGATTCATCTTCTCATTACAAGCAAAAAAATCTTTTCTACTTATTTCAAGTGAAAATCTACTTGAAACAGGTGAAAATTGTTGTTTTTTCCAGTGATGAGTCTTGTTTTAAGTGTAATGAGATTTTTTTTGACTAAAAATGAGACATTTTAACTAGAAATAAGACAAATATTCTTGTTAAGATTTTGAGTTTTGGCAGTGTAAAACTATGTAAAAAGTCTCCACAGTGGAGATCTAATGACAATTATGGTTTTATACAAAATAAACCATTTGTTTAAACCAACACTGATATACCAGCAATATGTTGTAGTATATGTTGTATAGTAATCTAATATAACTGTAATAATAACCGTTCTGCAAGATGCTCGACACGTCACGCGTGAGAACACGCAAGACTTTTCTATACGAAATATTTATTGATCAATTTTAAATATTACCTTATATGCTGTTATTAGTAAATGTTATCATTAAGTGAGAAAAATAAATTCCATGACATTTCCAAAACTTTTGGGGTGAACTTACTGTTCACCCCAAAAAGGACTGTCTCAGAAAGTTAGAATATTGTGATTTTCTGTAATGCAATTACAAAAATGTCATACATTCTGGATTCATTACAAATCAACTGAAATATTGCAAGCCTTTTATTATTTTAATATTGCTGATCATGGCTTACAGCTTCAGAAAACTCAAATATCCTATCTCAAAAAATTTGAATATTCTGGGAATCTTAATCTTAAACTGTAAACCATAATCAGCAATATTAAAATAATAAAAGGCTTTCAATATTTAGAGTTAGAGTTATTTTTGATAGCAGCTTAAAATTTGACAAGCAAATTGACAGCGTGGTCCGGACCAGTTTTTATCAGTTACGGGTTTTAACAAAAGTAAAGCCATTCTTAAATCGTGCAGACTTGGAAAAAACCATTCATGCTTTTATAAGCTCGAGAATTGACTACTGCAATGCTTTGTATGTTGGTGTCTCCAAGTCTTCTTTTAGCCGTCTTCAGCTTGTTCAGAATGCCGCTGCACGCTTTTTAACTAATACTCGACGTCGTGAACAAATCACTCCGGTTTTATTTGCTCTTCACTGGCTTCCTGTTTCTTTTAGAATTGATATAAAATTTTAATCTTTGTTTTTAAAGCCCTCAATGGGCTTGCCCCTGTTTATTTATGTGAACAAGTGCGTGTTCAGAACTCCACTAGAGGCCTACGGTCCTCAAATCAGCTCCTGCTGGAAGTCCCTAGGACCAGGACTAAACTCTGGGGTGATCGGGCCTTCTCAGTAGCTGGACCCAGGCTCTAGAATAAGCTGCCCCAAGAAATGCGCACCATCACTGACTTTGGGGTTTTTAAATCCAGACTGAAAACCTATTTATTTAGACTGGCTTTTAATACATAGTATTGATGTGATATATTCTTAACTTAATTTTAATGGTTTTATTATGTTGTTTTTAAATTGTTTTGTTTTTATGTGGATTTTAATGGAAAGCACTTTGGTCACCCTGTGTGTTGTAAAGGGCTTTAGAAATAAAGATTGATTGATTGAATATTTCAGTTGATTTGTAATGAATCCAGAATGTATGACATTTAAAAAAAAAAAAAAAAAAAAAAAAAAAAATTGCATTACAGAAAATAAATAACTTTATCACAATATTCAAATTTTCTGAGACAGTCCTGTATGTTTCCAAAACTTTTCCAGGCCTTGAAAATGACATTTTTCAAATTCCATGACTTTTCCAGGTTTTTTCAAAATGTATGAACCCTGAAGATGGTGGAGGAAACACAAACAAACATGAAAGACAGGAAACAGCAGAGAACAGACCTTGTTGTGAGAACCTTGCGTCACCGTGGAGGCCCTGAACCTCCCGGGACTCGCGGCGTTACAGGAGACTCGGTCCTCCAGCAGGAAGCCCAGGAAGAACGCCAGCGACACCATCATGTAGCACACGGCGTAGAAGATGATGGGCCGCTCCGGGTAGCGGAACCGCGACACGTCGATGAGGAAGGTGAGGAAGGTGAAGAGCGTGGCGGAGAGGCAGACGATGGACACCACCCCGATGAAGTAGCGGGCGAACGCCAGCTCCTCGCGGGAGAAGTACATGTTGGGACACGGGGGGGAGCAGTCCCGCACCCCCATGAAGGAGTAGCCCAGCTCCGGCTCCATCTTCAGCTCGCGCGGACACCAGAATCCGTAGTCCCGCTGGACGGAGACGGGGGAGTCGGTGGCGTCCGAGCTGGACAGGAGGTCCACGGGTCGGGGGTACGGCTCGTCGCAGGCTGGGAACCTGCAGAGGAGAAACCAAGACTCTGCCAAACCTTTCAGACTCACGACATCTTATTACAGAAATCAAACTTCACAAGTAGAGTCCCGATCCGATACTTTCGTCACACATTAAAAAAAATTAAACAAATGCAAAATAAACAGATCCAGGTTGTCCCCCATTTTTATTTTAGTCACCTTATTTTATCATTTAGCTTACTTAAACGGAGCAGTTTTCTTCGAGGAAGCTTGAACAATCAATTTTCTGGACTGTAAGCCGCTACCTTTTTTATAGGTTTTCAACCATGCGCCTTTTACATTACTTATACATTCTATTCTGTGGATTTTTCTTCCACCGCTGGGGGCGCTCTAACCGGAATAAGAATCAAAACTAAGACTAAATAAATGCAAAGAAGAATACGCTACTTCTTCTTTAGCAGATAGAAGTAGAAGCAGATTTCAAACAGATAAATAGATACCGGTTATTTTCTCTTGGTTCTGTCCCGTTTTAATCAGTAAAGTTGCTGCCGTGTTAAAAGACACCGTTAGGAAAGGATCTATTTAGGTACAAACATGTACATCATTTACAGTTCAAAATCATTCTGTACATGTAGTTAATATCTAATCTAACAACATAAATATCTGCAGCTTGCAGATCTTTTTTTTTTTTTTTTTTTTTTTAAATAGAGCGGATGCGGCTTATAATTCAGAAAATACGGTAATCATAGTGCAACTATTAACTAGTACAAATAGTGCAAATTTAAACATAAATTTGAATAAAAACAGCAGCTCAACTTAAAATACCCAGCAGGCATGTAAACAAATAAGCAAATAAAAGAGCAACAGTGTCATAAAGTACGGCAGTTATGTGTTTTTCAGACTCTTAACTTCTTACTGTCCTTTTCTGGCTTAAAGAATAAAACGTTTGTGTTTGAAGTGATTTACAATCTTCCTCGCGGTCCATCGCGCCTGAATGACGCCGCCTGTGGCGTTTTTCTGAACGCTCAGCTGAGGAAGTCGACACAGACGCTTCCTTCGGGTTTCACTCACCATTGTAACTTAACTTTTATTTATTTACCTCTGCTGTAACACCGCTGTGTGTAGATCACCACAAAAACAACTTTATTGATCTCACTTCACGTGACACGGCCCACACTCCGCACCCCCACCTCACCAATAGCTTTCTTCATATTAGCATTGTTGCTCAAAATTACGTGGAGCCGTTGCTCCTGATACACCGGTTGTTTAACATTTTTTCCATTGTTTGTTTGATGCGTTGATCAAAATAATGAGTATAAAATATACATCCGATCCCTGATCGGGATTCAACATCTGATTTCGATCAAGTGTGGAACAAAGTGATCGGATCGGGACATCCCTATTCAAAAGTAATGTGACTGGCGAACACTTTAAAGATGTTTGTTTTGGTTTTTTTGTGCTGGAGTTGTTTTACTTGAGCTAAATGAAGTTTCCTTGCTTCAGGGTCACTAGTACGTCCTCTGTAACAGAAGGGTGTGACGTCCCACCCCCGCTGCACCAACCTGTTGCAGTCCATCTCCTCCGGCCAGCTGACGCCGAACATGCTCATCAGCTTGTAGCAGTCGCTCTTGGCCTGCAGGCAGAGGCGGCGGCAGGGCAGCGTCATGCGGCCGTACTCCGTGCACACCGGGGCGTAGAGGGCGCAGAGGAACATCCTGAGCTCCGGAGAGCACTGCAGGTTCACCATCGGGTGGAACGGCTGCACCAAGACGCAGAGAGAGGGAGAGAGTTAGAGGTGACATGAAGACAAATCGACAGCAAATCAAACCCATCTTCAGATCGGCACCAGACAAAAGGATCAGTGGAGCGTGGTAAACGACATTTCTGGAGATGAGTCCTTGAAAACAACTCTGGCCCCTTTCCTGACCCCCCCCCCCAGTCCTGTCTCCCCCCCCGACACACACAGGCCTCTGCTGCTGCAGACGGGGCCTTTGTGCTGCGGCCAGGACCATGCTGGGCCTGACTGACACGCTCTGACAATGCGCATACACTCGCTCACGGGGACAAAAGTACCAGCGGAAGTATATTATTGACATCCTAACACACCCGCAAAACGCTGTCACGCGCATAAACCGCCACCGCCGGGCCAGAAAACATCCGTGGGTCAAGTTTCGGTTTACAAACACTTCATAAACACGTGACTAAGAGACTAACAGAAGATGGATGAATGTGTGTTTGTGTTCATTTGCACCGATATTTACGTTGCGTTATGGTAACAGAAGAAAAACCCTCCAGCCACACCCAAGTCAATCATGTACCCTCCCCCCCGAAATGTAAAGACAGAAGGCTGATGAGACAGACAGGGACCCCGGGGGGGAGGGGAGAGGAAAGTGAGGGAGGGGCCTTGTCTCTGGTTGTTGGAGGACATATTAAATCCCCCACTTTCTTCTTGAGATAACATAACATCCTCTGTGTGCTGATTAATCTGTCGGGGATATCTAATACCTGATCGTTTGCTAAAATAATGAGGCCGCATTTATATCTAGCTCTTCGAAACACAAAAGAGGGCCAGTTACAGTCAATTTTGAACAAAAGAGCATTTATCGAGCCAACCAGCAAGTCCATCCCAACTTCACGACCATTTAGAGCAGTGTCTCCCAACCTGGGGGGGTGCCAGAGATCTCTGGGGGGGGCGCGAATCTTTGTCTGCTTTGAAGATATGCAGTTGTAAAAATTTTATTTGCACATGTTAAATAAATTTAAAAAAAAAAAATCATAATAACACACCTAATGGAATACTGTAATCCAAGTCTGTATAAACCCACTTAGTATTTTATTTATTCATACTACTACTCTGACAAGTTGTTGAAGGAAAAATATTGAAAAATTTTGCTCTCATATTAAAAGACATTTTTCAGAAATGATTTTATGTTTTTGTTCGTATTTTATACATTGGTGACACAAAATGAAGGTGAGAAAAAAAAGTTGTATCTGTACAGGGTAAACCAAAGAGAAATGCATAAAAAAAACATAATTAATGTTCATTTTTTCAATTAAAGATTTTTAACGAATCACTTTACTCTATTGGTGCTAGTACGTAGGGGTCGGGGGGCCTGGCTGGTCTTAGACACAAGTAGGGGGGGGCAAGGAAAAAAAGGTTGGGAACCACTGATTTAGAGGTTAAATTGAATGAACCTGCTCGTTTACGTCTCGCAGCATCCGGTCTGCAGCACCGGTCCGTCTCCGTTGATGTAGATCTGCAGTGATGCAGGATTTAGATCATGTCCCCTCACTTGTTTTCCAGAATGATTCTAATCAGATTTGAAGTGACTGCTGCCACAGTTGCCCCCCCCGTATGTCTGCATCTCCTGGCAGCAGCGTTCCTGCCCACCCACATGATGTGATGCCTTTACGTAAAAAGGATTGTAACGGCTGTATTTCTTGGCCTTTAAACCGCGGAGCGCAAAACACTGATGCAGCTTTTGTCGTCACCTCGTTCACGTAATTTTCCTGGCTCACGCACACCTCCGTTATGAGATCGAGGATGAAAGGACGGTGATTGATGTTCACACTCCACGATGCCAGTCTAAGCTCAGACTATTCAAACACGCTCTAAAATGCATAGAATAGATTAAGCTGCAGTAAATGCCTGTCATAACCGTGATCAGTCAGCCAGTCGATTGTGTAATCTCTCTGCAGATCCATGCAGTCATCCTGCTCCACTGAGTAACAAAAGAAATCGAATCATAACTGGTACAGTGATTCACCTCAGTACCACACAGGAACTGCTGCACATCATCATCATCATCCACTACCTGCTGTTAAAGTCTGCAGAGTATTTTTCTAGTCTGATATCAGACTAAGTGACAGGAAGCAGAACTGGAGATGAAGATGTCAGGATTTTCTTTGGGCGTGACCAGGATGGAGCTGATTAAAAACATCCAGATGTCTTGGAGATAAAGTAGGAGAGGCTGGATTGAGATGGTTTGGTCACACATGGAGGGGTAATGAATGATGGAGATGGAGCTGGCAGGCCGGCAGGAGAAAAAAGGCCAAAAACTGAGGAGGAATTTCTGTCTTTAATATTATTAACCATGAAATAAAGCCTCGAGTCAGAAATACTGCGACAGGAAGCGCTTTAAAGCACGTTAGGGCTTCTTAAACCATCTACTGTGTTCAGGAGATGATCAATCCATGTAATCAATTATCAATAATGAGTTAATGGTAACTGTGCATTAGCTCATCAGCAGTGGGTTTCGATGTGAAGGCTGCAAAATGAAGAATAAAAGTACCGTATTTTCCGCACTATAAGGCGCACCTAAAAGCCTTCAATTATTTCAAAAGCTGACCATGCGCCTTATAATCAGGTGCGCCTTATACATGAATCAATATTGAATGTTCGATTTTCTTCAGATATTTTTCTTTTCTTTCTTTTCTACATTTCTCCATACTTGACCTTGCTGGGGTTGAAAGTCGCGACGAATGGATGGCTTTTTTTGGCGGGTATACCGGCTTTCCGGCTTATGGCGTTTATTTTGAGCGACGAAAAACAATAAAATATATCTATTCTAAAATATCTCAAGATCACAATAATCTTCCAACTTAGAACTAAAATATTAAAGAACTAACACAAATAAAATACTCTTTAATTAAATACTTTTTTTTTTTGTAATTTATTTTCCCAAGCCACTCGGAGCCGCAGTATAAGGATGAAAGAGCCGCGGGTTGCCGACCCTTGGTCTAATGGATGCATAACGTAACCCCAGCCTCTACTGTAGTGCCTTATAATGCGGTGCGCCTTTTATATGGAAACAGTTTTAAAATACATCATTCATTGAAGGTGTGCCTTATAGTGTTGAAAATACGGTATATATTTCTCAAGAAACACTGCAGAAACATCTGAACATCTGCAGTAATCAGAACCTCATCAGTATAAACGTGTGATATAGTTACCGTGGTAACACTCAGCAGGATCCTGGGAATCACAAAAGTCTCACAAGAGGACGATACAAACTCAGCAAAATTCCCAACAATAGCTGCTCTTTAAAAGAATTCTTTCAGACTGTATTGTGTTACAGCTAATGTTCAGGTACAGCAGAGAGAGAAAGGAAACTGGAGTACGTTTTGTCCTCTGGACAAATAACCGAGAGGAGCAGAAGATCCTGAATTTCGCTCCGCCCTGCCAGCAGCGCGATACAGAGTTCTGATTATCCTCCGTGAGACTCTTGGGCTCAGCTGCCAGCGAGCAGTCCTGTGACAGCTATTACTCCATGCCCATAACCACTCACACATAACCTAATGCAGTTAAAATGAGTTTGCAGCCTCGCTCTCACGCTCCGTTTTGATTCCTTCAGGCTAAAACCTTCCCCTTTAGAGACCGATGCTTCTACTGTACGACAAAGAGAGAAACGCTTGAGTAAATATGTGGGCTACGAGCCGCGATGGCCTTGCCTCGTATTCCCCCTTCTTCCTTTTCACCATGACATTAGTTTTTCTATTTTTAGTCCACATCTATCCCTCCTCTGCCCTTTTATCCCTCTTTCATCTCTTCAGAATCAACAATGAACCATTTTTGACAGTCAGTTCAGGATGTTGGCTTGCGTGGGCGGGACTGAACTTGTTGTAGAGGGAGCATGTGTTTTCTTGCAGAGTTAAATCCACAATAAGCATCCTCATCCCTAACTATGAACGCCATGAGTCAAACAGCTGCTGAACCAGTCAGTGGCCACAGCTCCGTCATGGCCATGTAAAAGAAAACCGAGCATGTAATGTACTGCAGCGCTGGGGAGACGTATGCTAATGTCCATCCCAGAGCCACAGTCATTAGAAACTGTTGAAGTTTTACTTATTTATTTAAAAAAAGGAGGTTTTTGATGTCTAAAACTGGAGTTAATATCCCACTCTGGAAATAGACTCGCTCACAGCCAGACATCAATTAATCTTTGAGTTACAGCGTACCGTGGGACTCTGGGAGAAGGTCAGCATCGCTACCAGTTGGGGGAGGTGTTAAATGCTAATAAGCTTTCCGCTGGGGTTTTTTTGTTATAGTTTTTTTTAAGAAAAAAAACTGATGTCACAATATGTAAAAGGTCACAGATTCCTTATTCTGCAAAGAAGACAAATTAATTCATAGTAATTTTTCACCAGTACTCCTGACACCCTAATGTTTGAAATACTCAAAATCCAATCTAATGCTTGGTAACGTTAAAACCAAGAGACACCACATGAAAATAAAACCTGGTGCCCACAAAAGAAAGAAATAAAGAAAGAGAGAGAAGTAAAAAAACACAGTTGGGTCACATTACAAAGGCTGACAGGTATCGTGAATTACTTTGATCATCGTATTACAATGCCATGTGCTGCTGGGAAACCATGTTTGTGGCATTTGAATGAATGGCAGCAGCTCCCCCCATGAGGACAATGAATGCTGCCACGACACAAAAACTGCTCAAGAAACGCCACAAAGAGCTATTGACCTGGCTCCTAAGCTCTGCAGATCCCAAACTCCGACTGGAGAGTCCACAGGATGGTCTGGGAGAAGCACAAGCTCCACACGACTGTTAGGATCCACTGGGAAGCCCCGCTGGTCCTGAGCTGTCCCAGCTGCTCAGACCTGAGCACCTACAAACCTTTCTTAAAAAACACACTATTAAAAGGCTGGTAAATGGTGTTTTAAGATTTTTTCTAAGGGTTGAAATTTGGCACAATAAATAATTCAAAATGTTTCTATTAATACAATTTTATGTCTGGTTCAAAGGAATATTTTTTCAGACCACCAAGCAGTCTGATCCAGTGAATCTGCACATTTATTCACTTTCACTGTGGTTTTTTGCATATTTCCGCATACTCTTGTTTGATGAAACCTCTAATTTTCAAGCTGCAAGGAAAAACAGTCTCGACCTCAGTTTCACCTCGTGCAGTTCCGAGATAATTCTGTCAGAATTATCGGTATATTCATTATTAATTCAACGCAGCCTAATTAAGTGGATCCAGTGGCGTTTGCGTGTACCTCGGTGACGCTACAGTAATTAGTCTTTAATGAAGGCTCTCGCTCTGCTGCTGAGACTGATGAATCGCTGACAAAGCAGCCCTCTGTGGCCAAATGGTGTGTGATGATTTGTTCTTTTCTAAATACCTTCCAGTCACCTCTCTTCCCATCATCTCCCTCCCCGCCTACATTTTCTCTCCCCCCCGTCTTCTTTGCCTCCTTTCCAAATCTCCAAATTTCCAAGCTCAGCACCATAGCGACCAGTGATGCATCAACGGGGAGGAGCAGGCGGAGGACGGGAGGAGGACGGGAGAAGGACGGGGAGTTGGAGGAGGTCAGGGTGCAGGGCGGAGGGGACCACCTCCCGGGAGGAAAAAAAACGCTTCGGCTGCTTTTGTTAATGGCACAATCGGGAGCGTTTCCCGGGCAACGGGTGAGCCCTATGCTGGGGATGAAGGGGGGAGGACAAAAGAGAAGCGGGAGGGAAGTGAGAAAGAGGGAGGGATGGGTCGACCAATCAGCCGTGTCATTTAGGACTAAGAAAGTGTTTGAAAACGCTGTGCTTTAGACAGTGTGTAATATCCCTTTACTCTCTCTCTCTCTCGCTCTCTCACACACACACACACACACACACACACACACACACACACACACACACACACACACACACACACACACACACACACACACACACACACACACACACACACACACACACACACACACACACACACACACACACACACACACACACACACACACACACACACACACCTTGTTGTGGACCAGCGCCTCTCTCTCTCTCTCTCTCTCTCTGGATGTGCTTCTTATTCACTCCACAGCCA
The DNA here is from genome assembly GCF_033807715.1 of Cololabis saira. NCBI lineage: Eukaryota > Metazoa > Chordata > Actinopteri > Beloniformes > Belonidae > Cololabis > Cololabis saira. Next base: position 15,341,176 of record NC_084604.1, read on the forward strand.
ATAAACACGGTGTTGGACATTAAATAAAACAAGAGGCTCTTTTATGGTGCGGGTCACGCTGGGTAGGATTTATCAGAGCATGTTGTGTGTGCATGTGTGTGTGCCTGGTAAGTAAAGATGTATCCCAGCTAACACTACAAACGTCTGACACACAGCACTTTAAAAGGACACTGCTGATTTGATTTCCTCGGCGGAGTTGCCCCGACGCCTCACGGAGAACATCAACACAGACCATACTTGTCTTTAACAACTCGATTCATCCAGAAACGCTGGCGTTTTACGGGGTTTTTCCTCACAGAAACGGCAACAAGACACATGTTGGTGATTTAATAACCTAAATGAGAGGAAGTGTGATTGAGCTGATTAGAGACAGGCCATTGATCAGTTTCCATGTTTCAGGGAGGCAAGATAACATTTTTTTTTAAATCTCACCAACGCAACAAGCTTGGTTATGAATCGAATATAATTAACATTTCCAGTTGGCCCTGACCCCCAGCGGGTCCGTCTGGCCTTTATTAGACCTTCATCCCTTCCATCGAGACAGTTTCATGTCGCTGAACTCTCTTCAGGCTTTTTGAACTCTTTTAAGATCATTACATCTCACACTGTACGACTCAGATCTGCTCAGTTAAGGGTAAAACGTCAAGAATGGCGCACACAGACTCGTATTTACAGTCTGGTTTAACAAAAAAAACAAACATTTTGGTCTCAATCGTTTGATTTCACGTCCATGACAATTCTGAGGGGGTTGCATTTTTTTTATACGAAGCCAGGAGACTTTATATCAAGCAATACATGTATTTCTAATATAATTCATTGACAGTCGATTCAGACAATTATTAGCAATTATCACTTAGCGAATCAACCACTCATCTGTATTTCCCTAGCATCGGCTAAACACAATGATCAGTTAGGATTTAGCCGTTGAGTCGACTCGTTAAACGGTATATTCTGCTGTAAACGTCTGACGGCAGCTCTGCCGATATTTCGTTGGTTCGCTGAAGGAGCTGCGAGCCAAAGCTAACTGTGATTGACATGAGCCGAGCGTGTTTCTGCCGGATGCCCCCTTATAAAAAATAAATAAAAATACAGGCTTCAAAACCAAGGGATCACGTGACCAGTCTCATCAAGCTTAATTTAGTTTTAGCTTTTTTTTCAAGGAATTGTGCCAGGTTTCAAGTTACATTTTAATTGGCCCTTCAATATAGTCGTAGGATTTCGTGGGCAACGTTTGGTCCCAGGACCAGCGAGACGGGGGTCATGGCATCACCCATCATGTCACCATCGTACAACGTGGGACATGATGATGAATCTCCTTCCGTCTGAGACGACCAAACATGTTGCCTTGTGGGAACCTGCCTCCATCAGCCGATCCCTCCGTTCACGAGAGACTTGTATCACCTGCATTCCTGTGGTAACTGTAATGATTACAGAGGACGTCTATGACATTAATCCAGTGTTAATGTGTCCCTGATTCGTGAAGTAAAAATTGCATCTTATATGACCTAACCTGTTTCACACACGGACTTCATGACATCATTTTTCTGCGAAAGCACATCTCAGTAATTCAGTGACATAATTATGGCAGCTGTGGTGGATATAATGATGAATGATACTATTTTCGGTGAAAAAAAAAAATGAAAATAAAAATCCGGAAATATGTCAGCATGAAGTTCCACATGGATATCCATCAAAGAAAAGTCCAGAGCAGCAGAAGATACTTGCCATCTTTCATCCAGCTCAAAGTCCAATCATCAGCACCAAACCTTTACTACAACACAAGCTCCAGTTAAGGTAGACCCACCGTTCAATTTACTGTTGCCACGGTAACCAACACACGCAAGTGCTTTTCAGGTTTTGTCACCTGTTAAAATATGACGTATAGTCACCGAAGTCCAGGTTTAGCATGTACAATCGGCCGTCTTTACAATTGTGCAAAAACAAATATATGAATTTAGAGCCCAATTCAAAGTCTGTTAGATAAATGTTACCCGTTTAACAAAAGGCAAGTCCTTTGTGACAAATTTGAGGACTAATGTCTGTTAATTATTGTAAAACAGACATGGTGGTGTAATTATTTAATTAATGCAAAATCAAACATAATACTAATAATAATAATACTATGTAAAAAATTATTATTGGGTTTTTTTTTTTATTAGCTGTAGATTTCTCATCCATGGTCATACCTGTAGTTTGAAGTTTACAAACAAAGATGCACGTTAAGTAGCATCGTCAAGACCAATCTTTTCCATTTTTCCCATGACAAATATGTAAATATAGTAGCCTAAAATGTCTGAACCGACTCACTGTACATCCCTGAAAAGTGAACCAAATGCCATCTGTTTTGGGTGTCAGAGACAGTTCATACCAGCTTAATTGATTTCCTGTGATGAGCCCACGCTGCTCTGAATACATTTAGGAGCTGCAGAGAGCATCTATGTCCAAATAATGGGATTTCAGACCATTTATTTTCTTTCTTTTTGTAATGCCAGTTAAATCTGCCACGCTCTCACTTATCTTATGTGAGTGTGGCACAGTATCGTTGGGGTAAAAAAATATTAGCCAATTCCCAAGCCCTGAGGCGCTGTCCCATTTCAGCTGGGAGGTCGTATGGCGGTCAGCAATGACAGACTGAAAGAGGATAAACACAAGAACATTAGAGCAGTTTTTTGTCCTCCATTCAGAGAGAAGTGTAAAAAAAAAAACTGCATTAGAGCAATATTGAAGCAGAATTTAAATGAGTCCTTTACGCATGTGGACGCCCAGTCTACTGCGGTTCGCTGTGCAACTCCAGGACACAAGCATACTCGTGCATTACTGCTACTTTACACAAAAAGACTAATAAAACCCTCATTAAAAAGTAGTTTGACACGTTTTTAAAGCTTTATAACTAACAATATGATGATAAATTGCTCCACTTTTCAACCCCAAGAACTTAGGATGGAAAACGCCAGGAAAGGAGCCATGAAAAAAAAGAAAAATCAGAAAAGACCCCACTTCAGGGGTTTAAACAAAAACTGCAAGAACGGCAGGCATTGATTCGCATCCAACTCTCAGTTTCTCCACGGTGCAAGGCATTCATCATCATTATCATGGCTATTCAGCAAACCTAATTCCCTTTAAAATCAACTGTCAATTCTCTTTTGGCTGTCCTTAACGTCTTACAGGCTTTGAATTCTCCCAAGAACTGGATCTGGGCCGAGTTATCAAGGAAACAAGTGCCAAACAGAGGGGAAGTCTCCATGATCTGGAACCTATTGGGTTTGCATGTGTTTCCAAAGCCCAACAAGAGCTTTTGAGCTCTAAAAGAGACTTAGTCGTGAATCCATGACCAATCAAAGTGAACACCGTCGAAACCAGAAGTTCCTCTCGCTGTTGACTGCAGCACACACGAGATCGGCCGTAAAAAAAGCCAACCACCAAAAATCAGTCTGGATGCTTGTATGAGCGCAGACATGAGAGCGTTTACGGGTCCAGGCCCAGAGAGCAGCGCAGCTGTGGCGTGATGCTGCGTGTGCTGCATGTTCAGAGGTTACGTAACCCTGGATTTTCATGGTACACGGCCCCTCCCCGCCCTCCGCATCTCCATCTATCCCTCACTCATGAGTCTGTGAGTACAGAGAGGTGGAAGAAGCACAGATGGCTGGCAGGGTGTCACGCAGACATCACTGCCCTGCCAGGCGGGGCGGGGGGCGGCTGGGTCCAAGGGGACGTGTGGCGGAAGAAGCAGGAGAAAATGAAAGTGCATAAATCCATAAACAGAGATAAGTGACACAGACGGGCAGAGAGTTTAGTCTTCTGGTGCAGATTTGCCAGTAATTTACCAACAATCAGTCTATATCAGGATCACTGTATATAAAAAAAATAAACCTAACCAAGATTACATATGTTGAAAGGCAGGACTATTTTCTAAAGAGGAAACAAAGCCAAACACGTTCCTTTTATATGGGTCGTTAAAATGTTAGCTTTAATCCATCACCTGCATAAAAACCAAACTGTTATGCATCGACTTCGCCTCGTCTTTGAAGACCAACCACTCAAAAGCCTGTTATGTAAAGCAGCTTTGGTGACCGACGGTAGACCTGAGAAGTCCCCACAAATTAATTCAGTCTATCAGTAAACATGAGCGATGTGCAGCATTTGAACAATGCTCCCCGTCAAATCGCTGGTGCTTAAAATGCGCCATTCCTACGGCCTGAAGGGACAAATATTAAAAATGTATTTTCTTCCTAATGTTTTGGTAATACACTCCCAGGCCCTGGAGCTAGAAGAGAAGAAATGAAGTAGGCGAGGGCTCAGATATAATCAACTCCCAGCACGTAGCAGTTGGCTGGTTTGGTTTAGTAGCTGCTGGCGTCCGGGAGGCAGACAGTGCAGCAGACGCAGATAAACCACATTCATAGCGAGTAAAAGAGAGTCGTTACAGTACCAACTCCTGTCCTGCAGACTGCAACATACGGAGACAGATGTGCCGTCTGTTACTGAATCGGTTTATAACTCCAGATGTGTCAAATTCTGTTTCATATATCTATAAAAACAAATACATAAATGCAATGTTCTGTAAAGGTCACTGAAGTTTTAGTAGTAAGAATGAGGTATACAAAAACGCAATATTTATTTTAAAAACATGTAAGAAAAATGTTAAAACCTAATGCAGAGATAAACTTGCACAAAATGGTTTTATTAGCACACAACAACGATTTACTGTAGGTAACATAAACCTGACATCTTCCTGTGACATAGCTAACTGAGGTCAAACATACCAGGATGTTCAGATGTACGCAGGCGTGGCAGATACTCCGTAGGTTTCATCAGATTAAACTAAAAAATTACTATAGAGAAGAAACTGGGACATGCTTAAAAATGTATGTTAATTAGTAATTGACTTTCACCTCAGAAAAAGCAAAGGGAAAGGAACATACTTATGAATCCCTGATTATTGGGAACACAGCGAACAGATGAGGGAAAGTTCTGGTCCGGTCGTATACGAGGCCGTTTACTGCCGTCACTGAGCAACACATTTAACCGCCACTGAAACTCAGTCACACCTGAATTAAAGATAATTCACAACGTCCTTGGCCCCCATTTCCTGCATGTCTATACCACTCCTATCTAATAGAAGCGCAAGAATATAAAAAAATTATGAGAGATTATTAACTAAGATAATTATTTGAAAAAAAAAAAAAAAAGACAATGACATATTAAGCAATTAGGATCTTGCAACTTACATGGCACAGGAAGAAAATAGTATTAAAATCATGACTAGTTTTTTAAAGCCTATTTAATAAAGATCATTCATCAATCATTAGTTTTAGGACAAAAATAAAAACAAATATTACTGGTTTATTTAATGCAGTATTTTACATCTGCAACATCACTGATGAGGTCAAAAATACTTATCTATTACTTTTGAGTTAAATTATGTATTTCTTTTCATTTCTTCCGATTCACCCAGGATTATATTTTATTTATTAAATGATTATGGGTAAAATTTGGCAGATAAACCGCCAATATGTTAAAAATTATTACAAAAGTCTGCGTTTCAGTTAATCCTGTTGTTGTGCAGATCTTTTTATTCATTAAAAAAGGAAAAAAAAAATTGAATTGCATGTCAACACAATATCTATGACCAATAATGAGCAGTGATGTCATCCACCATTGCAATTTACAATTCTGTATAATGATCCAAGGAGGAAATAATAATAATAATAATAATAATAATAATAATAATAAGTACTAATTTGACCCTTTATTAATCCCCTTCGAGAAATGTGGGACTGTTTTCAGCCCATCAGTAGTTAGACTAGGAGCTACCATCTGTCTGCCCGGGGAGCAGGTGGGGGGTGAAGTGCTTTGCTCAGGTACTCAGGGGGGCTCACCTCCGTCGCCACCTCCGTAACCGCTCAGCCACCACGCCCACGCTGGTTTTTAGCCTCAATTCAACTCTCTTACAGTCTCAAATTCCAAGAACACTGCCAATAACCAGTAACGTAACACCTCTGCAGGTACACCAGCGTCTCCACTTCAACCACAATGAGGCTACACAAAACTGGGTCACTCGCTCCATTGGGCCTTTTCAAAATAAATGTTTTACCCCTTTTGTCTCTTCGCTGATTTGCTTTGAATATTTTCAACTCCTGCCATCATCAATAACGGGACTAGTTTAGAGCCACACGGTTCTGATTCTTCTTGTTTTTCTGTATTTGGGTGGAACCGGTTTTCAACCCCCCGCCTTTATCTATGACTGCATTTACATGCAGTAATACCAATAACCCTTTTAAAACCGGAATATTAGGAATAACCCGAATTTGCACGGCCGTGTAAACACCAATAACCCCTTTGAATAACCTGAATTTGCTCATATTCCGGTTTTTAAAAACCAGAATATGACCCCTGGGTTACTCCTTTTAAAACCCAAATATTTGGTCATGTAGACGCCAAACGGGATATCCCCATCAAACGGAACATGAATTTGTTTTCTGTGCATGCTCTGTTCGCAAGGAATCCTGGTCTTTTGAGTCCAGGAAGTTCTTATAAACACGGAGAAACGCAAGACCAGGAGAAGACTAATCACTTTATAAATGTAATGAAGGATATGAACATTTCTGCATTTGTAGATGGTAGAAAGTACCGGGATAGTGAGATTTACAAGAAGGTGAGCGAAAAGTTGCGCGAAGCAGCATCTGTTTTGAATTTGGATACAGGAAGAAGAAGTGGAAATGACGGGAATTGCGTCATGATATTCTCTGCACGTCGCTGGTTTGATCCAGATATCCCAAATGATTAATTACCATGTATACAGGGATAACCCTGTTTGCTCACACATGGAAACAGATTATTCCCAATGTTTCAGTAACCGGAATATTAGCAATAACCTGAATTTTGACTGCATGTAAACGTAGTCACTGACATTTTAACAAATGAAATGTCAGTTGGGCAAAGCTTTTTGCATCTTTTCACATCAGTGTAGCGTACCTCCATGGCCAGAGCGGCCGTCTGCTGGTCGTAGTGGTTCATTATGTTGGGCATGAAGGTGGAGTTGTATTGCAATCCCTGACACATGCGCAGAGTGATGGGCTCGCAGGTGAAGAGGCTGTGGCTCCCTGCTGCCGCGTCCATGGGGATGGCGACGCACGCCGTCAGCATGGACACGGCCAGCGCCCACAGCAGATCCATCGCCGGTCCGGACAGAGGAGACCCGGGAGGCGGCTGGTTAGGAAGCCGGTTTGAGCCCTGTTAACATGTAAAACGAGGACGGTCCGTGAAGAGTCTCCCTCCTGCTCAGATCACAGAGAAACAGTCCGGGCCGGGCGGCGTAATCCGACAAGGCCATGGCTGAAGCTGGCAGCATCCATCACCGTGGAGATCCCGGTCAGATCTACACCGGATCACAGCGGACCATCTGAGGGATGCTGTGGGGCTTTAAGAGGCCAAAACGCTCAAACTCCACCTTCCTGCACACAGACGATGCTTTGAAGAAAATTCATGGCCTTAAACCTGCAATCATGAGAACAGAGCACAAGCATTTTACAATAATTGAATCAAATAACACAACACAAGAAGATAACCCACTTACAATAGTTTGAAAATAGCATTTAGGCCTCAAAGGGGGAGTGAAAATTGGTTAAATAGCAAAACAAATGCATTAAAAGTCATTAACTGATGAAAAAAATCAAACAAAAAAAACGAGATGTTCACATTACCTAAATATTTATATGTTTCCAGCTTTATTTGTCCTTGAATTTTTGTTAATTGACGGGGAAGTTTACTAAATTACTTTGTAATTGCATTACAAATTAACAGACACGAGGGACGTTAAAAATTATATATAAAAAAAAACGAATTTTCTATAGAGGTGAATTTAAACAACATTAATTCAAACTAGTGCAGGTGAATTTAAACAACATTAATTTAAACTAGTGCAGGTGAATTTAAACAACATTAATTTAAACTAGTGCAGGTGAATTTAAACAACATTAAATTCAAACTAGTGCAGGTGAATTTAAACAACATTAAATTCAAACTAGTGCAGGTGAATTTAAACAACATTAAATTCAAACTAGTGCAGGTGAATTTAAACATTAAATTCAAACTAGTGCAGGTGAATTTAAACAACATTAAATTCAAACTAGTGCAGGTGAATTTAAACATTAAATTCAAACTAGTGCAGGTGAATTTAAATTGTAAATACTTAAATGTGACCGTTCGTTCCCCCGTTACCTGGGTTAGTTAGTTCGTATTAACCGTGAATCCCTGGTGTTTTAACCACAGACATATTATATGTATTAATGTCTCTGGTTTTAATGGCAGAGTGAAGCAGCTCCAGCGGCTCCGGACAAAAGATGACGGTTAGTGCGTCCCGACTGATGCAGCCGCCCGCTGTGCTCACCGGTGCCGCCGGTCACCGCAAACGAACCGGGCGGTGACTGAGGTGGCCACTGACTCCGCCCACCGGCGTGGACGCGGTGATTAATTGAAGCTTGAAGCTTTACCTGAACGTTCCGTCGGAGGTCCGTGTGCGGGATGAACGAGGTGCTCCGTCGCTCCTCGAGGTGCTAACAATGAGTGGATGTCGTCCAGCAGCGCCCTGCTCACCTCCTCTCCTCTTCCTCCGTCCCCTCCTACTCCTCCCACTCCTCCCACTCCTCCTACTCCATTACTCCCCTTCCCCGCCTCACCTCCTCCCCGCAGAGCCTTAAGTTGGCCATATTTTCAAAATCACTTCCTGTCAGACCCGCCAAATTAAAAGCTTCCTCAAAAAGGCTAATAAAGCCCACTTAGAATTAAAGGGGACCTATCAGGAAAAAAAACACGTTTTTTCTTGCTTTAACATATATAAAGTGGTCTCCCCTCAGCCTGCCAACTCAGAGAAGGAGGAAAGCAACCAAATTCTGCAGTGTCTGTACAGCCGCCCGGATGAGCCGTCCAGTGTCATGTGGCTTCTACGAGCCGTTCAGATTCTGCGCATTTTCGTTACGTAACTAAAATGCAAACCACGCCCACAACTAAACACCGTGTCCTAACTGCATGCAAGAGTCCGACTATCGCTTGGCACTGCTTAACATCAGACGCTCTCTGTCCATCTCCCTTCAGCAGCTGCCACTTTATTGAGGTTTTTGTAGTGAAATGAGGAGGTATCATAGAGATAACTTCTCATTTCAACTAACTGGATCAGCCGTTCCTCATCCATGACTGTTTCCTACAGCGCTTTCAACGCAAGCGACAGGAAGAAAATAGAAGCAGGGCGTCCGAAAAATGTTCAGCTCAAAACGCTGCGCCAGTTAGGACAGTCCAAAAGAAAATAAAGGAATTGATTTTGTCGCTGACGCTCGCTCGCATCGCATGCAGTGAAGACACGGTAACTCCGCCGGCCAGAGCTTCCGCCATTTTTTCGTAGCGGTGTATCGCGTCATTCAGGCAGCCAATCAGCACAGAGCCTCATTATCATAGCCCCGCCCACTCAGAATCCCTCATAGATAATGAGGTTAGAGAATGGGAAGATAAAGACATGGCTCAGAGGCTGAATTTCTTTTTTTTTCTTTTTATTTAGCAAAAACAATCAAAAGCTTGTTTTTAAGTCATTCAAGGCCTGTTTAAAATAGACATTAGATGCCATAATAGGTCCCCTTTAAAATTAGAAAGTACATCTAACTACAAATGAATGAATGAATGAAGTTTATTTAATCATGACAACACAAAAAAAGCAACACAACACCAAAAAACATTGTGCACATTGTGGCAGCTAAACAAGATAAGATAAGATTATCCTTTATTTCTCCCTCAATGGGGAAATTCACTCTGAGCAGCAGCAGTACACTTAACACACACATGCAGGGAAATGGTAAATAAAAAAGTAAAAAATACATAATTACCAAATATAAACAGTGGAATGAAAAATAAAAAAGTAGTGCAGTACAGGAAAAGAAAGAAAAACAGTGCAAAAAAAGCAGGTAGGATGTGTGTGAGGTAGACAGATATTGCACATATGGTTATTGCACATATGGTTATTGCACATGTTATTATTGTCTGTTAACTACTGTGAGCAGGCCTGGTTGTACAGTCTGACGCAGCGGGGAGGAAGGCCCTGCGATGCCTCTCAGTGACGCATCGCGGGTGACTGTAGCTCCTTGGCGTGGATCAGGGAAGGGAGCTTAAAAAGTTTCCAAAATGATTCGTTATGGTTCTCCACTCCTTCAGCCGAGCTGCAGAGCTGCTGTTTGCAGTGGGGTATCCAGTTTCTAATGTCCTTTTGGTGGTGAAAATCAGAAATGACCCCTGCATTTCACATCATGAACATCCTGGGGAGACTTTCATTGGCATAGTAGGAGAACAAGCCTCTTCCAGGACCCAGTGCAGTTTGCTTATCACTGTTATGTGGGGTTGGAGGTAAAGATGCCATCAGAATCAGAGTCAGGTTTATTGGCAGAGTCAGGTCGAACAAGACAGGGAATTTGACTCCAGTTATTTTCGCTCACTGTACAGTAAATAGACAAATTACAGCTCGAATTAACATATATACAATTAAAAAAAAAAGTGAAAGGTGCAGCAGCATGAGGTAGACATGGTTATTGAAAGGTGTATTGTTACAGCATATGATTGTGGTCATTATTATTATTATTATTAAACAGTGGTTGATTACTCTGAGACTCTGAGTGTTGATAGTTCATCAGAGCAACAGCTTGGGGGAAGAAACTGTCTCTGAGTCTGGAGGTTTTAGCGTACAGTGCTCTGTAGCGCCGTCCAGAGGGGAGGAGTTGGAACAGACTTTGTCCTGGGTGTGAGGGGTCTGCAGAGATGTTACCTGCCCGTTTCCTGGTCCTGTACCGGTACAGGTCCTGGATACATGGGAGGTTAGTCCCAATTATCCTCTCTGCAGACCTGATTGTCAGTTGCAGTCTGTGCCTGTCCAGTTTGGTGGCCGATCCAAACCAGACAGTGATGAACGTGCAAAGAACAGACTGGATGATGGCAATTCAATTTAATTTATTTGTATAGCGTCAAATCATAACAAAGATAATCTCATGACGCTTCACAACACAAAAAACAGAGATAAAAGTGATCAGATAAAACACATCATAAAATAACGTATAAAAACATAAGCATCAGAAAAAGATCAGCATCAGTGATAAAAGTGATCAGATATACATCATAAAATAAAACACAAGCATCAGAAAACATCAGCATCGGAGAAACCAAATAACAGCAAAACATCCAAAAAACACAGTAACATCAGGCTAGCTGACTCTGACTGAGGAAGGTTTTAAAACTACTCTTAAAGGCAGAGAGTGTGTCCGCCTTTCGGAACAAGACTGGAAGATTATTCCAGAGGTTAGAGGCCTGAAATTTGAAGGATCTGCCTCCCATTCTGCTCTTGGAGACTGTAGGAATCACAAGTGATCTTGCAGGATAGTAGGGAACTATGAGTTATTTGAGGTAGGATGGAGCCTGACCATTCAGGACTTTGTAGGTGAGGAGGAGGACTTTAAACTCTGTTTTGGCTTTTCCAGGGAGCCAGTGTAAGGAGGCTCATATTGGGTTGATATGAAGAGGTTGATGTCCTTCAATGTCTGCGGCAAAACTGGACGGACTGGTTAGGAGGGCGGGAGCTGTTGTTGGCACTGAACTGGACTTTGTTTACGTGCACTGACAGAAAGATAAATTGTTGCCTTAATCTGACTGATATTGGAGTTTTAACAGCCGTGTTTACACCTTAGCCGGGCTGTAGTCGAACCGAACCGAAGCTCCTTCGGATCGAGCTTTTAGTGCCAGATAATGCGTCCTAATCCGAGTAACCCAGGCATGTTTATGCAACCCATGCTTAGTCGAGCTGGCGACTGCCCCGTGACGAGCCTTACGCATGTATAGGCTACTTGGATTTCTCTGAATCTCCAGTTTAATCCTTAGTTAGATTATTGCCAATAGCTTGATTTAGATGAGCATTGTGTGTCTTCAGTCAGAGGTTCTTCAGATCTGCTGCAACACAGACCGCTACAGGAGATCCTTCTCGCCCACAGCTACAAACCTTTACAATGACCCTTTGAAGAAACTTAAATCATGAAAACTACACCAATTTTTTATCAATTTTTATTTTTGTGAATTTTATTTGCACAACCCGCCTGCTCTACGCTAAAGTTCATCCTCAGACCCTTTCCGGTCCAACCCACATCCAGTAAAAGTGGTCTGTTAGTAAAATGATAGCTAAACAAAATATATTGTCTTTACTTTGTTCGGTCTTTAATCACAGCTAAAAAGCCAAAACAATGCAAGACACTAAGTAGTAAAAGTAATGACAGCTAGCCATTGGCTGCCAATCAAATTCCACTGCATTAAAATGTAATCGATGTAGGGCTTCCGGCTTAGCTTTACATGGGGTGAGACGTAATTAGCGGAGCTCCTGCAGAGTTAATTTTAATTCAGCATTTATTGGCACTTTTTGTATCACTCCCACGGCTTTGGTTTTAACTAACCTATTTTCAACGCGGTTACTTCGACGACTTACCACGGAAATGCCTCCAAAGTCCTTCAAAGCGGGGAATAACCCTCCAGCTAACCCGCGGCCTGCTGCTCATGCCGTCTCCTCGCCCCGCGGTGATTCCCCTCCTCCGGAGAGCACCTGCGCTGCGCAGGTTCCAGCTGCGGAGTTCAGCCGGCTTAAAACCGAACTTCTCTCCGCTCTTCGCAATGATGTTGCGGCTGTATTTAGGTCAGAGCTTCAGCAAGCACTGAACGAGAATTTAACGTCCATCAAGTCCGAGCTGCTTTCCCTTAAAGCTGATCTTTCTGGCAGTATTTCCTCCATGAAGGCGGACGTCGCGGGTCTCGCAGCCACGGTCGCTGGGATCGAGCTCTCGCTCTCAAGCTGCTCAGATGACATCGTTGCTCTCCAGAAGAAAGTTGATCACTTGTCGAAAGAATATGTGAGGCTGGAGGACAGATGCGAGGATTTGGAGTCAAGGTCCCGTCGGCAGAACCTGCGGATTATTGGCGTCCCGGAGGAGGATCCTGACTCTTCATCTGCAGCAGGTGTTTCCAGGCTCCTGGCGGAAGCCTTCTCCCTCGACGCAGAGCCGGTGGTGGAGAGAGCCCACCGCACCCTCATGCCGAGACCGAAGACCGGGGAGCGGCCCCGCGCAATAGTGGCAAGGCTCCATTATTACACCGACTGCGCTGACATCCTGAGAAAGGCGAGAGAGCGGCAGCGGATAAAAGTCCGGGGTATGAGCATCTCCGTGTTCCCGGATCACACAGCCAAGACAGCGCGGGCGCGCGCTGCCTTTAATGACGTGCGCCGTCAGCTGCGGGAGATTGAAGGAGTCCGGTATGGATTGCTGTACCCCGCCCGGCTGCGTGTAACCCATGATGGCCAGCAGCGTGACTTCTCGTCGCCAGATGAAGCCCTGGCATTCATCAGGAAAATAAAAAAAGTGACTACCAGCTAATTTTCTGGGACGATTTATCCAGCTTGCCGTCCATGCGGGACTCTGGCCCGGGGTGAGTGACTGAGTCAATTCAGAAAATGGGACTTTATGTCGTAAATTATTTTTTTTATTTTTTATTTTTTTTAATTTATTTATTAATTTTTATTAATTTTTTTTTTCTCTTCTAACTATCAATGGGAACAACACCGTTTAAAATTGAAGGCCTAATCATTTCTCTGGTATGATGCCTTGATTAGAAAATATGCACACACCCCTGTCTTTGCTTAAATTGTGTGCATGTGTGTGCGTGTCTGTGTGGGTGTGCGAGTGCATATATGTATATATCATTGTTCTATAGGCCAAAGATCTCCTTAATTTTAATTAACGTTTGTTGTTACCCTGACAAGACAGCGATCGTCAGAATTGCTCAGATTGTTGGTTTCGTATGCCTCCATGCGGGACTCTGGCCCGGGGTGAGTGACTGAGTCAATTCATAAAATGGGACTTTATGTCGTAATTTTTTTTTTTTTTTTTTTTTTTTTTTTTAATTTTTTTTAAATTTTTTTTTTTTTTTTTTTATTTATCAATTTTTATTTATTTTTATTTTTTTTCTCTTCTAACTATCAATGGGAACAACACCGTTTAAAATTGGAGGCCTAATCATTTCTCTGGTATGATGCCTTGATTAGAAAATATGCACGCACCCCTGTCTTTGCTTAAATTGTGTGCATGTGTGTGCGTGTCTGTGTGGGGGTGCGAGTACATATATGTATATATCATTGTTCTATAGGCCAAAGCTCTCCTTAATTTTTAATTAACGTTTGTTGTTACCCTGACAAGACAGCGATCGTCAGAATGGCTCAGATTGTTGGTTTCATATGCCTCATATTTTATTTTTTTTTTTAAGGTTTTAACTCTGCAGGAGCTAATTTTGTTTTCGTTTTTGTATCTAGCTTTACAGTCGAAAGCATCTCCTTTCGAGAATGGCTTCCTTTGAAGCCAGCACGGCTGTTTCCATCGTTTGGGGATGGGATCATCTAATGTGCGTTGGGTGGGTGGGCGGGGGTTATGGGATGTTGGCTTTTTGTCTCTGTAGGTATGTATATACTCCTGAGTTTTGTTTGTTTTGGTTTTCCCTTTTACCTTTTTTCCTTATACTGTATCTCCTCTGGTGGTGGGTGAGTCGGTCTTATTTTCTCTCAGAGAATGCCTATGAGCGATCGTAATCTGCGCAAGCCTGATACTGGATCAAACATTACATTCACTAGCTGGAATGTTAAAGGTGTGAATAATCCAATTAAGCGATCAAAGATTTTTTCACATTTGAAACGCTTAGACACTGACATAGCTTTCCTTCAGGAAACTCATTTGCGAAATAAAGATCATTTCAGACTCAAACGAGCTTGGGTGGGTGATATTTTTCATTCAAATTTTGATTCTAGGTCTAGAGGAGTAGCAATTTTGATCAACAAAAGAGTCAATTTCTCCGTCTCCAGGACAATATCCGATAAGAATGGTAGATATCTTATTGTGGCGGGCACTCTATACTGTAACCCTGTATTGTTGGTGAATATATATGCCCCTAATTTTGATGACCCCAATTTTACGGATAGGCTGTTTGGCAACCTCCCTTTCTTAAATACGCATATTACAATACTGGGCGGTGATCTGAATTGTGTTATTAATCCTTCTTTGGACCGTTCGAATCCTCGTACTTTGACTCAATCCTCTATGTCAAAATCTATTACCGATTTTACAGTCAAGAACGGGCTTGTTGATCCGTGGAGGTTCTCACATCCTGGAGATAAGGAATTCTCTTTTTTTTCTCAAGTACATCAGTCATATTCACGTATTGACTATTTTTTTGTTGATGGCTCTCTTCTCCCCAAAGTTACTTCTGTCGTATACCACCCAATTGTTATTTCGGATCACGCCCCTCTAACTTTGAATATAACATGGTCTGAGCGCCCCCGTTTTTCTTCTCCCTGGAGGTTTAATCCATTGCTTTTATCCGACGATGCATTTAATGTTTCTATATCTGCTTCAATAGATGATTTCATTGCATTAAACAAAACAGACTCTACCAGTTTTTCGCTAGTATGGGAATCACTCAAAGCATATTTGCGAGGACAGATTATCTCTTATTCAGCATACGCCAGTAAAATCCGCAGGGCTAAATTACAGGAGCTCACATCTAAAATTCAGGACACAGACAGACTAAACTCAGTTAACCCAAGTCCGAGTTTACTGAAACAACGGCTTGATTTGCAGTCAAAATTCGATCTTATAGCGACAGCCGATTCTGAACGGCTCCTATTACGCGCTCATGCCAACTATTATGAACACGGCGATAAACCAAGCAGGTTATTGGCTCACCAATTAAAAAGGCAAGCAACATCGAGACTGATTCCCAGCATTAGAGATTCTAATGGCACACTTACCACTGATCCAATCGCCATCAACACAATTTTTAAGTCATACTACTCCTCTCTCTATGAGTCAGAATCTCCACTTGACACAGCAGAAATGACCTCCTTTCTTGATAATATCACTGTCCCTACTATTAATTTGGATGTGGCTAATGGCCTCGATGCTCCTTTCAGCTTGCAAGAAATTGCTGCCGCCATTGAAGCTACGCAAAGCAACAAGGCCCCTGGTCCCGATGGGTTCGGAGCTGAGTTTTTCAAAAAATTCAAAGACAAATTAGCCCCCCTTTTACTTTCAATGTACAATGAGTCCCTTGATCATGGCTCATTGCCTCCCTCTTTAATGCAGGCGTCCATTGCCCTCCTTTTGAAGAAGGACAAGGACCCTGAATCATGCACTTCTTACAGGCCCTTGTCTCTACTGAATGTGGATGTCAAAATTTTAGCCAAAGCACTAGCAATTCGTCTTGATAAGCATCATATCTGAGGAGCAGAATGGTTTCATCAAGGGACGCCAGCTCTTTTATAATGTTCGTACACTTCTTAATGTGATTCTCTCTAAAGATTCTTCTCCACTCCCTGAAGTCGTTATCGCAATTGATGCTGAAAAAGCGTTTGATCGTGTCGAATTTAACTATCTTTTTGCAACACTTCATAAATTCGGATTTGGACACAGGTTTATATCGTGGATTAGACTTCTTTACACTTCCCCTCAGGCCAGCATTCACACCAATGACAACTACTCCACTTATTTTACATTATCACGTGGCACGAGACAGGGCTGCCCTCTCTCCCCTTTGCTATTCGCTCTATCCGTCGAACCACTTTCAATTGCTCTAAGAACTCTTCCTCTATTTCGCGGAGTCTCTAGGTCCAATGTGGAACTCAAATTGTCACTTTATGCAGACGACCTCCTTTTATATGTATCTGACCCTTTAACCAGCATTGCACCAATATTATCTCTGTTGAAGAATTATGGATCCTTCTCCGGCTATAAGGTCAATCTTAACAAGTGTGAATGCTTCCCCATAAACTCCTCTGCTTTACAACTCAAACAATCTGATATCCCCTTTAAACTCAGCCCGTCGGGCTTTAGATACTTAGGGATTAATGTGACCCGCACTCTGCCCTCTCTTTTCACCGCTAATTTTTCCTCACTGGTAACTCAAGTGAAGGCGGACTTACAGAGGTGGAACTCCCTACCACTGTCGCTGATAGGAAGAATTAACACAGTGAAAATGACTGTATTGCCTAAATTTCTTTTTTTGTTCCAATGCACTCCTTTATTTCTACCAAAATCTTTTTTTAAATCACTTGACCAAATTGTTTCCAACTTTTTATGGGCCGGTAAGACACCCAGAGTGAGGTATTCGCTTCTCCAAAAATTTAAATTTAATGGGGGTCTAGCACTACCAAACTTTATGCTTTACTATTGACCAGCGCATATTCACAAACTAATTTATTGGCTTCAGTCTCCTGAGTTATTATGGTGCAGATTGGAGGCTCAGTCACTCTCTTCATCCTCTGTAACGGCCCTACTCTCCTCCTCTTTACCATTGAATCCCTCTAAGTTTACAAATAGCCCTGTGGTACTTTCCTCCCTTAAGATTTGGTCACAGTTTAGGCGCCACTTTAAATTTGCTTCTCCATCCATCTATACACCTGTTACTAAGAATCATCTGTTCCCTCCATCACTAATAGACACCACTTTTATGATTTGGTACAACCGGGGCATTAAGCACTTCAGGGATCTATATAAGGATGGTATCTTTTCCACATTCTCAGATCTGAGGTCAAAGTTCAATTTGCCTGCCTCCCATTTGTTTCGCTACTTCCAGCTTCGACACTGCGCCTCTGCTTTGTTTCCATGCTTCCCTTCCCTTCCTGCGAACCAACCGTGGGATGATCTTCTAACTATGAAACTCAGTCAAAAGTCTCTGATATCTAAGATATATGCACTGTGTATGACATTTGATGATCATTCTGTAGATAAAGCTCGGGAGGGTTGGGGACGAGAGTTGGGCCTCGACTTCACAGGGGAGCTGTGGGATAAAGCTATCCGTAGCATACGATCTAGCACGCCTTGCGCTAGACTAGAACTTATTCAATTTAAGGTGCTGCATAGAGCCCACCTATCAAAATCCCGATTATCGGAAATATATCCGAATGTTGCAGACCTATGCGACAGATGCCAGGGTTCTCCCTGCAATTTAAGTCATATGTTTTTCTCCTGTCCTAGGTTACAGAAATTTTGGAGTGATTATTCTGTGATCATGTCTAAAGTTCTGGGTAAAAAAGTTGTTATGGCCCCTCTCTTAGCAATATTCGGACTCTCTGTTGACTCCTCACATATCAGCCACACACAGTCAGAAGCATTGGCCTTCACATCCCTTTTAGCAAGACGCCGTATCTTACTTTTATGGAAATCCCCCAGGTCCCCGTCTATTTCTATTTGGCTTAGTGATGTTATGTTTTTTCTTAAATTGGAGAAGGTGAGATACTCTGTAAAAGGCAACTCAGCTAAATTCATTCACAAATGGCGATCGTTCATAGACCACTTTACCGCGTTGAAGACTCTACCCACCGACTGACCCCCCCCCCCCTCCCTTAATTTTCTTTTCATCTCCTTAATTTGTTTTTTTTTATGTTTTATTTATTTCCAGTTTCATTTCTTGCTCATCTGTTTATTTAATTTTTAACGCTACAGAGACTCTGTTCCTTTGTTAGGTTTTGTGTGTTTATAAAAAAAAAAAAAAAAAAAAAAAAAAAAAAAAGGAGACAATGTATAATGCGTCTGTTTGCCTACACGTTTCCATGTTTTAAGTGTATGTTGTTTCTTATAAAAAGATCAATAAAAAAAAAAAAAAAAAAATGTAATCGATGTATATACATTTGCCTTATCTGATTAAAAAAAATAATGATGTAAAAAAAAAATATCTAAATTTTACTTTGAAGTTGGTTTCCGGTTACACTCGGTCTGCGCATGCGTAACTTGCCCTTTCCCTTCACAGCAGGTTCTGTCTTCGCTGCGCGCCCCCGCCCCGTCGAGCACGCGCAGGCTTTCTCTTACCCAAATAAAAACTTCAGACTGCAACGTTTCTGCAGAAAGTCTGCAGAGACGATGAATAAAATAAAATAAGTCTTAGCAACGGCGTCCAGCGGAACCAGTGCTCAAACTACCATTTCTAACGAGCACCAGATGGTCTCGTGGTGATTACACTTTAAGGGCTTTTGCACTCCATTTGTCATAATTAGTGCCTTTCACGCCTGCATGGTTCAGGCTGCACAGTGCGGTTTGCACCGCTGCTGCTGCTGCTGCTGCTGCTGCTGCACCCCCCACCGGTGCAGACAGGCCCTGCAAGGGGAGCACACCCTCCGTTACCATGGCAACCAATCAACTGAGCTGGCTGCTGCTGCACATAGACAAACAAGTGTCAGGATCAATATTACCTGCCGGATGAATCCAGCGAGTCAGTAACACAGGTGTGTGGTGTCAGGTTGAATTGAATTTGATTTTGATTTACCGTACTTTCTGGACTATAAGCCGCTACTTTTTTCATAGGTTTTCAACTGTGCGGCTTATACAAAGGTGCAGCTATTCTGTGGATTTTTCTTCCATCGCTCGGGGCGCTCTAACGGGAATTAGAATCAAAACTAAGACAAAATAAATGCAAAGAAGAATATCCTACTTCTTCTTTAGCAGATGTAGGTAGAAGCAGATTTCAAACAGATAAATAGATAAATAAATACCGGTTATTTTCTCTTGGTTCTGTCCCGTTTTAATCAGCAAAGTTGCTGCCGTGTTAAAAGACACTGTTAGGAAAGGATCTATTTAGGTACAAACATGTACATCATTTACAGTTCAAAATCGTTCTGTACATGTAGTAAATATCTAATCTAACAACATAAATATCTGCGACTTGCATATCTTTTTTCTTTTTAAATAGAGCAGATGCAACTTATATAGAGGTGCGGCTTATAGTAAAGAAAATACGGTATTCACACACACATGTGAATCGGTCTCCTGGAGAAGCTATCAATGGCGTTTGAATATGGAGATGAACTGTGACTTTTTAAGGCTCGTTCAACTCGTTCCAAATCCGTGGTCCCCGACACACAACACTCATACTTGTTCCCACAAGTTTAGGTTTTTTTCCTTCGGTTCAGGTTTGGTTCTGGTTTGGTTCAGGTGACATGTTTATTTTTGTGCCCCATCTTTTTTTACTGCCATTTCAAGATGCCACCTGCAGCAAGATCCCTGCAAGAAGTGCTAAGATGCAGACCAAGAGGAGCGCCTGGACCCCCCTGAACCATCCACCCACCAACAGGAAGGTGAGGCTCTCAAACCATCATCATTATTATTATTTTTTTTAAATATACTTTGTTAAATTATTCTGCACTTTAAGGGTTTGTACTGGCAATTTCATTGTACTGGTTACAATGACAATAAAGACAATTCTGACAACTAGTTATTAATCCACAGAACACGTTTTCTGATGGAAATGCACACAAGCCAAAAGATTTGGTAGATTTGCAGGTTATTAAATGAGATTTGAGTCATATGCACAAGCTTAATTTGCAACAGAGATTCTGCTGCACTACACCGATAACAAGATCATTATTCAAATCTGGGATCTGTTGTATTAAGAACTGCAAACATTTAAATATTTTGCTAATGTGAATATCTTCTCTTTTTTGTGACTATGTTTTGTCTGAAAACCAGAAGAAGTCAGCTCATCTAATCAGCTCAGCTAATCATGAACAACTGGTTCCACCTTCTCAAGTTCTTTATGCTTTTTTTTTATGCTCGTTTGTTTTTAAACTTACCATTTCCACCTTTTCCTGTTTCTGTTCCTCAGGTGTTCGAAGAGAGACGACGCCTTCTGGCAAAGTGGGTGAGTTAAGCAAGGCCAGCTGTTTTTATTTAATATCGAGGGTGATTCAGAATACTTTAAACCTGAAATGCATCGATTCAAAACGTGAAAATGAGACATGAAAGCTGGGAAATCATGAAACAGTTAAAAGTACATCAATAATAACTGTTTCTTCATTAAGATCCAGGGTCACATCTCTTCCTGTCTCAGTTTGACAGGTGGTCCGGCGGCCAGAGGAAGGAGGTGCTGCAGGACTTGGTAGTGAGCTGCTCTGCAGAGCAGCTCCGGTTCCTGAGCCTGGCCGTGAGCAGACGGCTCCCCCTGCAGGCCGCAGACTTCACCTGCCTGCTGCCCAGAGCCGTCTGCCTCTACCTGTTCTCCTTCCTGGACCCGCGCAGCCTCTGTCGGTGCGCCCAGGTACCGACCTGAGCCCGTGTAAGGCCCGGGGCCGTGGGTTGGTAGGAGCCGGCGTGACCTTGCCCTCCCTGCTACAGGTGAGCTGGCACTGGAGGGGCGTGGTGGAGCTGGACCGGCTCTGGATGCCCAGGTGTGTGAAGCTGGGCTGGTGCGTAGACGTCGCCCCGACGCCGTTCGAGCAGGGAGCCTGGAAGAGACTCTACATCCGGTCTGTGCAGGAGCTGCGACTCCACCGGCGGCAGGTCAGGAGCTCAGCCATCATCCTTTAGTCCTTTAGTCACACATGTACCCGTTTTCCACCAAACCGGTTCCAGGGCTGGTTCTGGTTCTGGTTCAGTGCTGATTTTGGAACCGGACTTTCTGTTTCCACTGACAAAGAACTGCCTCCGGGCATAAGTACACTTATTATAACTGCTTATTATATATATACACACACACACACCTTCTTAAAACTCTAATATGAACAGAAGAAAATGAAGTAAAACACTAGCTGGAAATACTCTGTTAGAGTTGAAAATATGTTGGATGTGCTGAGAATTTCACATAAAGAGCAGAACTGAAAGAAAAAACAGGTAAACATGTAAAGTAGAATGAAAGAACGTCAACATGATGAATGCTGCTGCCATAACCGCCACCTCCACAACGTTTTTAAAGCTTTTTAAATCCACTCTCTGGACAAAAAATAAACCTATGACAATCAGTGAATACGGTCCGGCACAAGTTGTGATACCACTCGTAACCGTTTTCCACCAAACCGGTTCCAGGGCTGGTTCTGGTTCTGGACCAGTGCTGATTCTGGAACCGGGCTTTCTGTTTCCACTGACAAAGAACTGGCTGCGGGCTAGAAAAAACGGTTCCAAGGTACCAACTCTTTACTGGGCTAGAGGAAAGAACCACTTACTTAAGCGGAGGGGGTGGAGTTATTAAGACCAACGACTATAGCAAGACTGGGAGACGGAGACATTTTCAAATAAGAATTAATCTGGATGCAGCAAAGCATCATGGGAGGAGGAGACAACCTGTCTTTGAGAGATGTGTCCACGGAGGAGCTACGTGGACCAAGTCCTATTAGAGCAAATATGTTTTTGTTGCTTCAACTTTCACGCAAATGCAGCGACGTAACTGACGTTTGCAGTGACGTAATGACGTGGCACCCGAGCTGTGGAAAAGCAAACCAGTTCTCAGCTGGTTCACATGTTGAACGAGTTGTGAACCAGAACCAGCCCTGGAACCGGTTTAGTGGAAACGGGGTAACAGAGTCGCTTGATGCAACATTAAAAGTCCTCCGTCCACCTCCAGACGGTTTCTTCCCGGCAGCACCTGACAGGTCCTGGCGCGCCAGGAGTCGGTGCTGGACTCAAAGAGGCGGCCCGTGACGGCGAGCAGCACCCGGCGTCAGGATTAAAAACACAGAGGCTGCCACCGTGGAGAGACTCTGACAGACGCCCCAAAGATACGATCCGCTTCAACTACCTGGACAACCTGGACCCCATCGAACGGGTGCCGAGCGCGTAAGACTGAAGGCTGTCCAGCCCCTTTTCTTTTTACGAGTAGCCAAGTATTTTTAGCTGATTTCAGGTGCAACAGCTCGGACCGATGCAGATCAACACGTCTGTCTCTCCGCAGGCCGGCGAGAGGCAGGAGCTCCGGTTCTTCCAAGACGCCGTCGGAGGCCACCTACAAACTACGCAAAGCCAAGTCCCTGGTAAACTATGCTGCATGAGTCGACCCCGCCACGACCCCACTGTGACCTTCCTGTCTTGAAGGAGGAGGTGCTGACGGTGGGAATTTAGAGGAAGCTGATAAAGCAGACTTTAAAGGGGACCTATTATGAAAACCAGGTTTTTTCTTGCTTTAACATATATAAAGTGGTCTCCCCTCAGCCTGCCAACTCAGAGAAGGAGGAAAGCAACCAAATTCTGCAGTGTCTGTACAGCCGCCCGGATGAGCCGTCGGGTGTCATGTGGATCTACGAGCCGTTCAGATTCTGCGCATTTTCGTTACGTAACCAAAATGCAAATCACGGCCACAACTATAAAACCATGTCCTAATCCAGCCCTCTGCATGCGAGTGTCCGACTATCGCTTTGCACTGCTTAACATCGGACGCTCTCTGTCCATCTCCCTCCAGCAGCTGCCACTTTATTGAGGTTTTTGTAGTGAAATGAGGAGGAATCATAGAGATAACTTCTCATTTCAACTAACTGGATCAGCCGTTCCTCATCCGTGTTTCCTACAGCGCTTTCAAGCGGCTTTCAACGCGAGCGACAGGAAGAAAATATAGCAGGGCGTCCGACAAATGTTCAGCTCAAAACGATGCGCTGCGTCGCTCGCGGCCAGTTAGGACAGTCCAATAGAAAATAAAGCAATGGAATTGATTTTGTCGCTGACGCTCGCATGGGACACGGTTTAAAGCCTGATGTATGGTTCCGCGTTAAATCGACGTGGAACCATACAATCACCACAGAGCCTCATTATCATAGCCTCCCCGCCCCCTCAGAATCCAGCATAAAGGTTAGAAACGGTAAAGATAAAGACATGACCCAGAGGCTGAATTTCTAATTTATATAGAAAAAATAATCAAAAGCTTGTTTTTAAGACATTCAAAGCCTGTTTAAAATAGACATTAAATTCCATAATAGGTCCCCTTCAAGTTTTTGTCTCCCTTTCCTCCTCAGATGTTCCTCAGCACCCCTTCCCCTCCTTCCCCTCCTCCTCCCGCCCAGATTCACCCCCCGCGGACACATGGCCCTCAGAACCACCTCATCGCCAGGGAGACCGCCGAGCGCCTGCTCGGCCCGGCCCAGAGGAATGCTGGGATCCGGCCAAGGCCGGCGAGGACGCCGATGCCTCAGCTGAGCACGGAGGCGCTCAGAGCCTTCCGGCGCTCAAACAGGAGCCTTCCCAGTAAGTGATCACTCGTCCTCCACTCCTCCGGGCTGAACGTAAGAAATGCACACACAGAAAATTACAGGTTAAAAAGAAAACAACTGATCCTGCAAGAAAAGCTTACGTAAGGTTTGTGACCTGATTTTAGCCATTAGGATTGTTGTCATAAGACAACTTAAACATTTGCACCCAGAAACAAGCAGACAGGCATATTTCAGGAGGAGTGGCAGGGAAAAAAGTAGACATATTATAACAATATTTAAGTAAAGTTGAAAATGTATGAACTCTCCAAGACCTGTGGAGGCATTTTTAGAGGTAATCTGAAGATAAAGACCTTCTTAAAACTCTAATACGCTAATATGAACAGAAGAAAATGAAGTATAACACTAGCTGGAAACACTCTGTTAGAGTTTAAAATATGTTGGATGTGCTGAGAATTTCACATAAAGAGCAGAACTGAAAAAAAAACAGGTAAACATGTAAAAGTAGGATGAAAGAATGTCAACATGATGAATGCTGCTGCCATAACCGCCACCTCCACAACATTTTTAAAGCTTTTTTAATCCACTCTCTGAAAAAAAAAAACCTACGACAATCAGTGAATACGGTCCGGCACAAGTTGTGATACCACTCGTAACCGTTTTCCACCAAACCGGTTCCAGGGCTGGTTCTGGTTCTGGGCCAGTGCTGAGTTTGGAACCAGGCTTTCTGTTTCCACTGACAAAGAACTGGCTCCGGGCCAGAAAAACCAGTTCCAAGGCACCAACTCTTTACTGGGCTAGAGGAAAGAACCGCTTACGTAAGTGGAGGGGCGGAATTATTAAAACCAACGGCAACGGAGACATTTTCAAATAAGAATGAATCTGGATGCAGCAAAGCATCATGGGTCTGAGGAGGAGACAACCTGTCTTTTAGAGATGTGTCCACGGAGGAGCTACGTGGACCAGGTCCTATTAGAGCAGATACCTTATGTTGTTGCTTCAACTTTCACACCAACGCAGCAACGTAGCTGACGTTTGCAGTGACGTAATGACGTGGCTCCCATTAGCACCATGAGCTGTGGAAAAGCTAACCAGTTCTCAGCTGGTTCAAAAGTTGAACAAGTTGTGAACCAGAACCAGCACTGGAACCGGTTTGAACTTTGGAACAACCTGCCTCAGCAAATCAAACAGGCCTCCTCTCTGTCTGTTTTCAAATCTCTTCTCAAAACCCACCTCTTCTCCTTGGCTTTTAACACCTAGCAAGAAAGTTGAGTTTATTTTATCCTTTTATCTTCTATTTTATCCTTTTTATTCACTTAACATGATTGTTTTATTTATGTGCCTTGTGTTTTGTCTTCGTTTTCCATTTGCCTGTCCAGCACTTTGGACCATGTTGGTGTTTTTAAAGTGCTTTATAAATAAAATTGACTTGACTTTGGTGGAAAAGGGGAATCGTAGGCCAGAGTCTGACATGTGAACTTTCTTGTGAAATGCTGCCCTCATGTGGTCATATTGATAAACTGCATCTGCAGTATAACTAATTGTTGTTGATCGTAGGTTCACCACTTTTTGATTGCTGGCCTGCACAGGAAAGGTGACGTACGCTGCCTCCTCAAGGCCAGAGAGGGAAGTACGACAGAGCTGGAGGACTCCAAGCATCACTTGTGGTTAGAAGATGAACACGTGGAGAGATGGACAGTTATGAAGATTCTGTTGAATTTTAAATAATCTGAAGGTTTCATAAAAGATTGTTGTTTTTGTGAGGTGAAATAGGTTAATATTTGTGCATCAAATCCTGTAAATAAGAGGGAAAACACGCCTTTTTACGAAATGTACCACCTTTATTATCCAATCCACACATCCCATTCAGATCCCATTCAGTAAGCAAGAACAAAAGCAATTTATATCAACAGTGAGTCCAAACTTCAAAAATATTAAACAATAACTGTCAGTTTAAGACAAATAAAAGGAGAGTATTCAAAACAACTTGTTGCATGAAATCACAGTAGCATATCTGGGGGAGTAACCGAACTGAGGAGCGACGGGAGTCTGAGGACTGAGCTCGTCTGGACGCTCGTATTTATGGCTTACGGATGTGAAACAGCGTGAGACCTGATGCTGGTCAGCTGGTGGGAAGGAAACCCTGAGCTCCAACGCCGAGCGCCCGCGCTGAAGCCCGGATCAATCAGCTGGACGATGATTGACGGATGACCCTCATGTGTGATCGTCGTTTTTATCAAAGATAATCAATCATTGGTTTTCAGAGAGAACAGTAAAACAAGAACAGTTTAATAGTCACAGATTGTCCAACAGTTTGAGTAAGTGAGCCATAGTGTCATTAGTGGTACGACGACGGATATTATTATTATTTATAATTATCGTTGATACACCAGTAAGGCAGATTGAGAGGATTGGAAGAGGCTGCAGGCGCGAGCAGCAGTTTGATTAAAGGATCATTTTGATGGTTGTTTAAAACAACAGCTGCCGGATTCAAACGCGTCTAAAAGGTAACGAGTTGAGTCCTTAAACAGATCGAAATATTTCAATATAAAAAAATGACAAATTTTAGGAGAAAAAAGTAAAAAAAAAAAGAAAAAGAAATATATTATTATAAAAACATTGCATATTTTGCTGGTTTTTCTTTGAAATAACTTTACTGGAAAACCCTCACAAATAAAATATAATAAAACAGAATTAAATTGAGTAAAAAGACCGCACCACAATGCAATTTTCTTGGTTGATTCAAATTCCTGATTTTCTTTAAACAACTAACAACTGCAGTAATTAGTTAAAGTTAGTTGAGGCCGGAGCTGCACCAGCTTTGTGTTATTCCTGTGGCATTTGACTGCCGGGTCGAAACCGGCAGGTCAACTATCCTCCAAACCAGAAGGTCACTGGTCCGATCCCATCATGTCCTCAAGCGTCCCTGGGAAGGACACTGAACCCCAGATTGCCGTGTGGTGCTGATCCGAAGTCCGGATCAACTGAGAACTTGATGGGCGGCGGCTACCGGGCATCATCAGAACATGAGGCCTTCCTGCTCCACTCACTTTTTTACTTTCAGGGTGCACAAACTTATCTTTGGGTATTCTGTGCTCACAGTGGAAGACTTCAGACCCCCCCCCCCAAACAAAAAATAAAATAAAAAGACTGTACTATGAGTGAAAGGAAACCTGACTTATCAGTACCAATATTGATCACTGGTCAGAACTGATCTGTAAAAAAAAACATCTGGTGTAGATTCACTATTCAGTTTCATCGCCTTTGAATGAGCAAAACTTCATCATACCGAGTCTGATGGACATGTGGACGAGTTTTAACGCTCCCTGGACTTAAGTTCATTCATAAAAAAGGATTTTGGGGGGATTTCTTTTTTTTTTTTTGTTTTTTTATTTATTTTTTTACAAGAGCCGACTAGAAAAAAAAGAAAACAACCAAACGTTCTCAGAAAGACATGGTAGCAATTAAATCCCTTATCTGCCTTCCAGGTTCCCCCTCGACGACGACGGAAATGTTCATCTTGACTGAAATGGATCAAATCGGTCTTCAAGGTCAAATCTCACTCCGTACTGATCAAGCGGATCAATTAGCTTCACTTGTTTTAATACTTGAAACTTTGTGGTTACAAATAAGAACCTGCATCAGAGTTTAAAACGTTATTCTAGGAAAAAAACAAAGCAATAAAATAATATAAAACAACATTGTCATTTAAAGCTTTACTTTAAACTAATTCCATCGTCAATTAAAAGGTTTAATTTAAGGACATCTTTACATTTATCTCCAAGTGCAGCTTGCAGACTCAGTTTTCTAAATAAGGCTGAAAGGTGTCCGTTTGTTTGTGCTTTGACGGCTATTAACAGCAGAGGCAAGTCATGTGACGCTGTTTTTTTTTTTCTTTTTTCATCTTTTTTGCAAATAAAAGTATGTATTCTGCCGGTCTCAATAAGTTGGAGGGAATGGCTATCCAAATACACACAAGTATCAACACCGAGACTTTTTAAATAATGTAAACATATACATCTTATTCGAGGTCGAAGATCCTCTTCATGTCTATTTATACTTATAAAAAGAGCAACGATTACTGGAGCATCGTCCGGATGTTCTTCGGGGTGGACTCGTCGTTCAGGTGTTTTGTGGTGAATCTGAGGAGAAATGGACCAAAACGGACGTCAGATTAAACCAGAAAACTGTTCAGAGATGCAGTAAAGGATCTTTCTCGAGTATCTGGTGGTAAAGAAGCAGCACTTTAATCCTCAAAGTGACCTACTTGAGTGCGTTGAGGAGGCCCTCCACGTTGTCTGCCGGCTGGTCCTTCAGGACTTTTATGCAGCCTTTCATCTGAGGGGGGAATAAACGGAGACGGGATGAGAACGCTGCACATGAAGAGCGGCGTCAGCGCCGAGCCCCCCCCCCCCAGCGTCTCCTTACATCTATCTTGGACGACTTGGTGAAGGCGCCGTTGGGGTGGACGTGGTCGTAGAGGATGATGACGCCCACCATCACCCTCATGCAAAACAAGAGCGTGTCCTCGCTGCAGAAGCGACTCGAGTATTCACTAGAAAGACGAAGAAGGAGAGAAAAAAGGCTTTGAAAATGAGAAATATTTAATGCTTATCTTCTTCCGAGGTGAAACTTCACCCTAATCATCTGACTTTAGTGGCAAAAGCAACCTCAGACCAACAGTGACATACTGCAACTCTTCACTGGGATATTGTAGATTTAACAGGAAGACAAATAAATGGGGCAATATAAGTACCTTCATTATTCGCCGGCAGGTAGATCCACCTTTACGGTCAATAAAATGAAGTAGTTTCCTGTCTGTTATTTTCACGTTTACGTGGAGGAATTTGGGTCCCTTCTTTGCCTCCGTTTTTTGAGGATTTGGGTTTAGTTAATATACACATTGATTGTCTTCAAGTAAAACGTTTACATTTTCTTTTAATTCGTCATTTTCACTCATGTGTCTCTCTGACATTCATGACTGATGACACAGACGTATGTTTCTGTGTCTCCAGCTGAAATAACTTTCAGAACGAGTAACTGAGCCCCGCCCTGCTCCTCTTAAAAGTAAATTTGGTTTTCCATATTTAGAGATATTTACACGAAGTCTTCGCTTTTTGGGGAGAAATGTCTTCTCTCTGGTTACATCCATCCATCTCTGATTTGTTGTTCTGAGTTTGTTCCCGTTGTTGCCACTAACCTTGTGAGAACTGCCCCCCAGGCTACAGCAGGGGGCAGTTCTCGCCAGACTAGTGACAATTCAGTTTGCAGTTTAAAAACTATTATATTATAAAACGGAAAATTTACGGGAAAACACTAATACGGGAGGACGGAGGGAAAGAGGGGTGAAATACGGGAGTTTCCCGGCCAAAACGGGGGATTTGACAGGTTCTGACTGGACTCTGGGAGTTGTGTCTACGAGACAGCACAACCTTCCTTCCTTCTTTCACTCGTTCAGTTATGGAACCACGATGTTCAGGAGTAGCTTGATCCCTGCAGCCGTAGCTGATATGTCTGTCTGCTTTTGTGCTGTCATTTATGTCGTCCTTGTTGATATGCATGTAATTTATTTATTGTTGTGTATGTAGTGTCCGTTGTTGCTGAGACAAGAAATGTGCTGTTAGTGAAGACATATCTCCCTACGGGACAAATAAATCAATCATTTTTCAGTCATCTGATGTACATTTTCTGGCATTTCTCAGGTTTTTGTCCCGCTAGCTGATCCAAGCTCCAGCTACAGGACCGATGAGACTCACATTCCCCAAATTTCCTTCGGGATTAATAAAGTATCCATTATTTACCTCTTTCCTCTGGGACTGAACAACAGCTGTATATCCTCCTGACACTAGATGTTTTCCAGTTTTTTTCCATTTTAATGTTTTCCAGCCACATCACAGCTCTAAGACGCCTCTAGCAAAGGTCCTTAATGACATTCGTTCCAGTTAGTGGCAACATTTGGGTCCGACTGGATCTCAGTTCAACACCGTCGACCAGAACATCTTGATAGAGCGGTTGAAGAACTGGGTGGGACTTTCTGGCACAGTATTTACCCGATTTGAATCTTATCTTAACAACAGGGACTATTTTGTGTCTTTAGTAACAAAAATAACACGTGGAGTTCCTCAAAGTTCAGTTCTGGGGCCTCTGTTTTACTCCACATCTTCAAAAAGTTATTTTGAGAAACCTTTATCAAACCTGTGTGTGTGTGTGTGTGTGTGTGTGTGTGTGTGTGTAAATGCAAAACTCACGGTGTCTCTAGCATCACCTTACAGACACTGGCCATGGTGCTCAAACAGTCCGTCGTGTTCTCCAGAGGAAGAGTCTTGTTCTACAAGATACAATATCACAAATATTAGCATTTTGAGTCGTTCCTAGTACAAAAACCTAACCTGGGTGTGTTTTCCAAACCCTCAATACGTTTCCTGGGACATGCTTGTTAGTCAGAGGTAATTCATTTACACATTTAGCATTTAAAGCGTCTCATTTCACCTGGGAGTGTTTCGTCAGGCGGCTCAGATCGTCTCCGCACTCACCTCTGTCACGAAGTTCGTGGTGGCGGTGCTGAGTGTCTTCAGCATGGGCGTGGCCTCGGCGTAGAAAAGAGACATCCTGTTGGCCATCTCGTTGTTGACTTCGTTCTCGATGTCCAACTACGTGTGAAGACGCAAACGAGACACATTAACCAGAAGTCACAAACCTTTCTTGTCACCACTGAACAGAACACCACAATTTAACCCCATCCTGGAAAGGTTGAAGATCAAATCTCATTGGTTCGCTCCATTTGAGGAGGTCTGTGCTTTCCGACTGTCACGGAGACACCAAACTTAACAAAAACTACCTGGACTACCTACATTCATGTTGTTTATCCGGTTCCGACTGATGGTCCTCCTGTAGTAGCTGAAGTCGTTCTGGATGGCGGGAATTCTCATCTGAGGAACGACAAACACACAGACCCAGTTAGATACGATGACCAAAGGACCAGGGGCCTCATCTATAAAGCTTGCTTGCGCACAAAACAGGGCTTGAAAGATGCGCAAGCCACCTTCTACGTAAAGGTTGGGATTTAAAAAGAAAAAACTAACCAAAAAATGTGCGTATCTCTACGGAACATACTTAAGATATGGGGAACTGGCGACGCAGGCGGTGAGATGAAGCAAGATTCATGTCATACTCTTAATAATGTCATCACATATCAGACTTAATATATAATAGCGCTGATCGTGTCCCTCTGTGTGTGAAGCACAGCGTCAGTCAGGACTCTGCTGCTGCTGGAGCCGCGGTGCAGGACACGCCGGGAACCTCCTCGTCACCCACCGCGACAACCGTAGAGGGACTGAGGACAGAACAAATGAGGGGCTCCGTAGAGCGTTTAGGGGCTCTACGGATCATCTAAAGGGGGACAGATCACGGCGTTTAGCGCAGCAACGGCGTGCTCACTCGCTTTATTTTATACTATTTATATACTTTTTCTACTTTTACTGTGACCACCAAATAATGTGGTTTTCCTATACTCCACTTCATCCACAACGTCTCGATCTCAGTCTCCGTGAAATTTAGTGGCACGGTTGCTCGACACGTCTCATTCATCCTGACGCACAAACAGGCTTCAGGTGCCGCTGCGCATGCTCAGCAGGCTCATTCATATGCAAATTCTACTTTGCATTGCCCATCTATGGTAGAAAGTGGGCGTGTAGAGGGCGGGATATGAGGCGAATTCACCTGCGCAACCTTCCAGCTGGTCTGTGATTTATAAAGCGAACATTGCGTGCAAGTGTGCGTGCACAGGGTTTTATAAATCCGGATTTTATTTTGCGCCCGCCATTTTCGGCTTTTGGGTTTACGTGCACTTTTAGTATGAATCCTACGCACTCTTTTATAAATGAGGCCCCAGGACGTTTAAGCGGCTGAGGTCAACTGCACCTTGAGCTCGTCGAAGCGCAGCGTGAAGTGCAGGATCTCTGCGAACTGCTTGGCTAGCGCCTGCTCCCTCTCCAGGTGCTGCGTGGGCGTGAGCGGCGGGCAGGTGAGGGACTCCAGCAGACTCTGCAGGGCTTCCTCTGCAAACAAACAATCATGTATGTGAAAAAAAGACATAATTAAACAACTATTATATTAAATAAACATTTAAGTTCCCACAGAGTTCACTGCAGACATGTCACGTATACTGCATTGATCCTTTTATTCAAAATATAAGAAAATCAAGCATTCTTCTTTACTGTCTAATGGTAGGTTTACAGGGTTTTATAGTTTTAATTAATTGTATTTAATCAAGTTTATGTAGCAATACCACGTCTGACCACACAAGGGCAGCAAATAACAAGACTTTTCATGTCAGCCTCTTAAATTAAGATGCACTCGGCAGCACTTTGCCAAATGGACACGGTTTAGTGCCACTAAAGTCCCACCTAATGTCAGTGTGATGGAATGAAATTAGTCAAATGCTGCCTCCCTGTGGTCAGACGTGGTATTGTTATTTGGTAGTGAAAGGAAAAACAAAACTATACAGGATTGTCTCAGAAACTTAGAATATTGTGATTTTCTGTAATGCAATTACAAAAACAAAAATGTCATACATTCTGGATTCATTAAGAAAACTCAAATATCCTATCTCAACAAATTTGAATATTCTGGGAATCTTAATCTTAAACTGTAAACCATAATCAGCAATATTAAAAAAAATAAAAGGCTTGCAATATTTCAGTTGATTTGTAATGAATCCAGAATTTATGACATTTTTGCATTACAGAAAATAAAGAACTTTATCACAATATTCAAATTTTCTGAGACAGTCCTGTACATATGCGATGGGAAAGAAGTTTATTTGCCAATTTGGCAATACATTTAAGGTGTGACGTGTCTCTACTTGTTTCACCCTCTCAACAGTTAAGGTGAGCTGCAGCGTTACGTAAGGTGGCGCTCACGGCTGTCGGGGAACGAGAGCAGCTGGAAAAAGAAAGTCTGGAAACCCAGACTGAAACCCAACGCCCAACTAATGAACGAACATCTGGATATCCAGCCGTGTTATTCATTATCATTTGATTTTAAAGGGCAGTAAAGAAGTTGAGAGGAGGCTCTGAAGAGGTTTTGACTGGTACGGGATTGAAATGACTATATACACACACACACACACACACACACACACACACACACTGAATGACTATCTATATCAGGGGTCGGCAACCCAAAAGGTTGAAAGAGCCATATTGGACCAAAAACACAAAAAACAAATATGTCTGGAGCTGCAAAAAATGAAAAGTCTTGTATAAGCCTTAGAATGAAGGCAACACATGCTGCATGTTTCTATATTAGTTAGAACCGGGGGAAGATTTATTTATTTTTTTTTCATTATGCACTTCGAGAAAGTCGAAATGTCGAGAAAAGTCGAAATGTCGAGAAAAAAAGTACAAATTTCGAGAAAAAAGGCGAAATGTCGAGATTAAAAAAAAGGAAAAAGGAAGAAAAAAAAGAGAAAAAAAAAGGTCAAAGGTCAAAAAGGTCAAACATTTTTGAAAAAGCTCCAGGAGCCACTAGGGCGGCGCTAAAGAGCCGCTAAAGAGCGGGTTGCCGACGCCTGATCTATATAGTCTTTCTATGAGGGTGTAAAAGTGGATGCGATGCACAAAGAGAGGAGACCTAGTCTGAGGGAGAAGCAGTAGAACTTCTTGAGTTTGATGACCAGCGGGCAGACGGAGGTCCAGGCTCGCTCCTGCAGCATCATATCGTTGGGATTCTGAATTGCCTGGAGAGAAAACACACAAATAAAAACAGGACACGTTGTCGTATGACTTCCCTGAGACTCCGTGACTGCAGCTAAATAACAATTAAAGCGTCAAGTGGATGTTAAGGGCTCAAATGCAGTGGGAGCCGTGTCGCCGTGCGGCCTCTCACATCTCTGATCTCCTGGCCCGCTCCCTTGTACGCCTGCAGACCCGTCAGGATGTTCTCCGAGTCCTGCAGGACCGAGTTCACCTGGTTCCAGACGTCACGCTCTCCTTCCGTCGGCTGTGCATCTGACGCACAGAAACCAAGTTCAGCCCAAGTTACGCACCAACAAACAAACAAACAAACGCGTCCATTCATGCAAACACAGAAGCACAGGAGTCACGGTGAAAGTTGGATTCTCTCTCTCCAGATCAAGAGTCAGACTTCACGTGTGACTGCAGGAAGCCCCGGCTCTTTATCTGCTCCCATCTGCACGCCAGGCTACTTTGGAGAAATAAAGTTTTTTCCAGCTTCAGAGCACCGGACCGGCGGGGGAATTAAGGCTGAATGTTTTAACCGCTTCAATTAAAAAGCAACAATACTTTTTGTTTGGTTTCTCAATTTAAACTTGCCGATTCTTTTTGTCGGACAAGAATATTTAGATTTTTAAATATCTGACTTGTTTCGGCGATTACTTCCACTTTCATCATGTTTCTATTTAAAAATTTAGAGAAAGACTTGGAGGACAACGAATGATGATCAACTTAACTATAAAAAATAAACATTTCATCCATCTACAGTCAAATATCAAATTATGCTGCCTCGGGTGTTAATTAACTTTAATTTGAAAAGCAGAACCATCAGATTAAAGATTTCTGGAGAAGTTGTTCCCAACCTTTCACCCTTTAACCTGCACCAATAGTATCTACAGAAAATGACAGCACACAATAATCACCTAAAATAGTCTTCTAAATGACAAGTTTGATCTTTTGTGACAGAGTTTTACCAGCTTTTGCATTTACTGTTACAAAGGTTCTTTTTCAGAGATGAATGAGAGGGAGATGTGAAAATACTGTGTACTGTTCATGTGCAACGATGTGTCCTCCTTTAATTTAAATAATTGTAAAAGGTATCTCTAGAAATACATCAGAAATATCTAAGCTGAGGAGGTCAACATCACTCCAGTACCAGCTGATAATAAAAGACCAGGCACTAGAACCAGAAAACAAACAAACAAAAAAAGTATTATTTCTTTCTGGTGTGTAAATCAGTGCAGGATAAATAGATCCATAAAGCTGCTTTGCAAACAGCAGCCTGCGTCTCGCTGGCGCTCTCCCTGTGGAGTGAACGTGTCAGTAAACCGAGCTATTTTTTAACAAAAAGCTTCAGTCAGCTGTTTGCTCGGTTGTGTTGTGGTTGTACTTTGTGCAAATGTACAAAAGCAGCGACCCACACGGCTCACCTCAGCGGGAAACATCTGATGGGCTGCGTCTAATTGTGACAAGGTTGGGAAACCCCGTTTTAAATCCAGAACGCTGCATAAACTAATCATAAACTAATCGAGGACCGTCGACTAGACGGCTCCGTCACATTTCCTCACCTTTGTAACTGAATAAACAAAGATTAAAGTCATAAATTTGCACGTTTCATTATAAAAACACATAAACATCTGAATTTGGATCCTCAACTCCAGCAATGTTTTCATAGTTGACTGTAGAAGGTGTTTGGATGCTTTGTGATAGAAATCAAGCTTCTGCACTTTTTAATCATCCGCTATTTACAGACAGTTGTGTGGAGTCTGAGTAACTCTACGGCGCTCTAAATATAGAGCATCACCGGCATTAAAACTCTGTCTGGGCTCTGTTTTGCATTTCAAAAACGCTCCACTCCCATCATTTCCTCTCTGCTGAATAAACAGAGGCCGAGGTTTCGCCGCGGCGCGCGAGCGGCTCAAACGCCTCTGTGGAGGCACATTGTGTTTTTCTTATGTCGGAGGTCTCGGCGAAAGGTCGAGCGCTTCCACGCGTCCGTTTCTGCGGCGAGGCGGCTACCGAAACACGGCCGACGGAATTTGGACAAATATTTTCTCTGGTAACACATTTGTCTGATCCCGACTGGTGAATTAAATGAAACCTGTGGCGCAAACGGGACAAATAATGTTTAATACAAACATTAGTACAGAAGCGTGCTGCATTCACTGGGAGGAAAAGAAATCTGAAATTCCTTTGCTTGTTTTTTCTGAATTTACAACCTTTTTATTAAAAAAAATATAATCTTCTGTTTTTTTCTGTATTAATAAGATGAAGATGGAAAAAACAAATCCTCTTGCTCCCAAGATTACAGTTTTGGAATAAAAAAAAAGTAAGGTATATAGTGTCATAAATCACATCTTTAAATTTAAAATAAACTCAAATCTTTAACTCGATCCCAAAATAAAATAAAAACTGGATTAAACTCAACAAGCAAGACACGTTTGCTCCTGTTCAGTCGTGGTTTGAAGAGGAAAAACAACAAAAATTATACAAATAAGTCAAAAAATTGAGTGCGCAAAGTTCTTTTAAAAAAGAAAAATATGATAATCTTTTCCTCCAAATGACTGCAGTACACCACCTGACATTGGGAACCAGTGAATAAAACGTTAGTAATGACTTTAAGGCAGGTCTATTACAGCGTGTTACACGGGGAGATGCATGCAGACGGGTCGGTGAAAGGCGACGGCGCTGGTCAGGGGTCAGATTCATTCGTCCTCTTATACTAAAAATCAATCATGAATTGGAGGAAAAGCCACATCAGACTGTCAGAGGAGCAAAGATTGAGCGGTTGAACGGGCTGAGCCCTGACCAGCAGGACCGGGGGGGGGGGGGGTCTGGGTTGGGGTAGCAGAGGGACGGACATCAGCTGCTCTCACTTTCAAAGTCAAGGAAAAAGTTTGGCCCCTGTTCGAGCTCTGTGCAAGTGAGCACTTTTAACAGATTCCCCATTTGGTTTCTGCAAGACAGGAAACAAGAGAGAGAGAACAGAGAAAGAAAGAAATAAAGAAAGAAAAAAGTGTGTGTGATGTTAAAAAGTCATAAAAAAGATTATCTGAACAGAGCCGAGAGAGCGGGGGCTCGATAACCGTGCAGAGGGAACGGGAGGAGAAAAAAAAAAAAAAGAGACGAAAGACGAGAGTTTGGAGCTAAAGCAGATTCCTGCTTCTTCATCGAGACGAGGAGACGGAAAGGAGACAGTTGAGCGGACCACACCTCCTTCCCTCCTCACACCTCTCTCTCTCTCCCCCTCCATCCATCCGCCAGACTTACTTTCAAAGTCCAGGAAAAAGTGTGGATAGTTCTCTATTTCCCTTGTTAGGACTTTTAGCAGGTTACCCATTCCAGCAAACCTGGTGGTCAAAATACAGCCGTTAACAGAAAAACACACAAAAACATCAATAAACACTTAAACATTTTCATCCTGGTCGATAAAAGTGCAGCTGATCACCTTCAGTAGCACAAAAGAAGCTGTTTATATTTGTCCTGAATCATTTCTTGTTAGTTATTATTCTGTTTCTGCAGATTTATCAGTTTTATAATCACTGTTCAGGTTATTCCCAGGGGGGGTTAGGTGTACCGCATGACACATGACACTTCCACCTGCATTGCACATTTAAAACATTATGTCAGTCCCTCGCCTTTTTTCCTGTCAATACTGAGAGGGAGGATTTTGCATCGTGCATTTGGTAAAAGTAAAAACAAAATAAATAAATATGCGGGCAAGATAGTTTTGCCTTGTTCAAAATTCTTTTTAAGAGTTAACTGGATGTTGTAACTGTCTTTCTTACGGCCTTCTGTGCCTCAGAGGCATTTCCAAACCTATAAATCGTGAATGCATGTCAGGACACTTTCACGGGAGCGCAGTGGGGCATGTGGAGCATTTTGGGCTTCACAATAAAAGATAAAAGTGTCTTTATTGTGTTAGCGCTCCGTCGGGGAGTTCAGGAGTCTCAGTCTGAGTTTATGATCGAGCACAAACCCCGAGGCACGCGTCTCCAGGCGGACTGGATCATTTCACCGCTGAGAAAACTGGACTGGGATTAGTTTCGTCATCGGTGACACCAAACACCGCTGCTGACGGACACAAACTTCCACTTCCTAATCTCTTATTTTCAAACATCCATCCTCATGCGTTAGTCACTGCTTTGTCTTCCCCGAACAGACATCATCTGTATGGTTTTCTTCTGCACATTTTCTCCCGCCCTTGCTCAACAACTCTCCTCGAGCCTCTGAACCCGGATCCCTCGGCCCTCTTGGACTCGGGCCTTTCTAAACGCAGCTGAAAACGCCGGGACGTCGCGCTAAATTATAGTTACGCTCCATAAAGCTTTCATTGGAAGCAAAAGTCAGGAGGTAGGTAGTAATTTCCAGAGAGAAGTCGACCTCCCCGGCTACAGAGGGTGGTCATAAACCGAGCAATCACAGCGGGTCTTTAAACTTAGAGCCGAAAAATACAAGGCCGTGATTACGGTTAAAGGTTGGGGGGGGGGCATTGAGGAGCAGCACAACACTATTACATTCAAAAGATTTAAGCGGTCATGTTAGGTAGCAGAAGGAACAGATCTGGAAGAACAAGATGAGAATTAATCTCAAAGTCGATCTTTTCAAGAGTGTAAAGATCTGTTTTTAAAGCCAGCGTACACTCGGCCGCTAACTCGCACCGTATCACGAAACTAAAAGGGCACAAAGTCTCTCACTCAGACATTCAACTTCGCTCGGTTTCAGTCGGAGAGAAGTGACAACAAAAGACACACTGTGCTGCAGCATGCACATGATAATCACACTGCACAGCCTGCAGCGAGCTGTCAGATAGTTTCCTTCACCCTGGTCCTCTTCCTATCCGTATCTCACACTCATCATGAAGTTAAAAAAATAAAACAGACAGTCCTAATGTTTACAGAATCTATACTTCTGATACTGGGCAATATAACACAGTTAAATGAGTCAGATTATTAACTTTATGCAGCTGCCGTCCTGAGTCGAGTGAGATGCCGTGGCGACCAGCAGGGGGCGGCGTTTGTTCACGTTTCTGCTCTTAGGTCTCACTCACTAAACAAAAAGCTTTAAAAAGTTGTGCTGCAGGGGTGACATGTCGGTACATGTGGCTGCCGATCGTCTTGCAGACAAACCCTTAACCTGCAGCTACGGGTTCGTCGGCAGTCTCACGTGTGAGAGCCTCAAACCAGACCAGGGTTCAACAGCACTCAAATACACGTTTTCTATTAAAACAGAGGTTTAATCAAGGATACAGAACCACAGACTTCTCTAAACAAGGGACCACAGATCATGTGATGGGTAAAATCATCTATACCATGTTCTTGGGTCTGCTGGAGCTGGTTACCAGTCCGTTTCACATTTACACAACCAACCACACGCCCTCTCCATCACTCATACGATCCACGACGACACGCATGTTTCTGGAGCGTGGGAAGAACCCGGGATTCGGACCAGGACCGTCCTCGAACCACCGAACCGCCACGCTGAAGCAACGATTTCAATTCTGTTAAAAAAGGGCTTCCTCTAGTCGTTTCTGAACATCGTTGATAGTTGAGGTCACACCTCCGAAACTGATGAGAAGAACGATATGTTCAGACCAAAAACGCAGGTCTTGCCTTCCTCAGGAAGATAAGAGCAGCGGGAGACACACTAACGTGAGGCCGTGATTTCAGCTCTGGCAAAATACAGATGTCAACCGAGTGGCGACACGAGTCGTCCGTGAGTTTCACCATCTGATTGCGCATCACCATGAACACGAGTCAACAAAACTAAAACAGCAAAGCCAACGCAAATGATTTTAAGAGTCTGGATGAGAGCTGTTCTTCCACTTTCGGCTCAGACAGCTTTCACTTCCATTTTTGTTTCTCAGGCAGTGAATATGGAATGGAAGCGAGAGTAAATACGGTAACGAAAGAAGAGAAAAAGAGTATTCCTTGAGGTACGAACCCGTCGAGTCATCTGTGAAACATCAGGATGAAACCGTGTACATCCTGGTCAATATTCTCACTTATTTAGGTATAAATCTGGAAACAAAGCAACTGTGGTGCGTTCATGTTACCCCGTCTGTCACATCTCTTTTCATCTCCAGCTCCTGATCTATCCACCATCCCTCTTCTCTCCGAGTCCAAACCATCTCAGTTTAGCATCTCCTTCATCTTCAGACTGTATAACCCCCGGGCCGTTCCTCTGATGTGCTTGTTTTTCATCCGGTCCATCCTCGTCACCCCCAATATCGCTCTCTCACCGCCAGCGCCGCCTTCTCCAAGTCATTTACAAAGGTCGGTCCCATTACCAGCCTGCAACCTTTTCATTATACTCACAGATAGGTGATACGATATCAGGTTCTGATCGTTTCTACATCCTCAAGAAAACTTTAACGCCACGAGGGACGCGAAGGTGCTGCATCAGAACATGTAGAAACACATCTAACTGAACCCAGCTTGTGTTGATGTGCAGTAATCTGGGGTAATTTGAAGGTTTGGCAGTAAGTACGGGGGATGTGATAAGAGATTTGGATAGAAACTTGAACTGAAAGTCAAATAAAAAGACCAGAGAAGTCTCTCTGATAAAACTGTGCTTTCAGAATGGATTTAAAAAAGGAGGTCACCGACTCCGCTGAGCCGATTCCCTGAGGCGGCCTGTTCTCCGGTTTAGGAGCTTTGACCACAAATGCTCCGTCACCTCGACTCTCCAACCATGCCTCTGGAGGAAATAACAAGACATCCAATCCCCGAGGACCTCGGTCTATGTACGCACTTAAAGGTCAAATGAATAATGATTTCACAAGAGCCTAAAAGTCAACTGATCTTAAAATCCCTGGGAAAAGTAGACGGAGGTGTGATGTGCTCGCTTGTTTTGGTCCTTGTTTCCAGTCCGGCTGATGAATTTGACAGTAAAGAAAAAAAAAAGAAAAAAAAGCAGGTCCTGCTATCAATCCAGGTACAAATAAAAACCCAAACACCGTCTAGGACTAAGCTAGAGGGTGATAAAAATCTTCAAGTAAGAATCTTGGTCGGAAAAAACTGAAATTATAATAGAAAAAAATCTTTAATGACTATGATCATCCATCCATTTTAAAAAAAACACTTGAAGGGAAGACTAAATTGAAAGCTTTAATTTGTTAGAGAGTATAAAAACCAAAGTCTGGCTCAAAGAAGTTCATACTAATTTTGTTAAAGTGATTGAAGCATCAAGAATAAAAAAAAAAAAAACAAATCAACAAAAATAAAACCTGTTTACACCTGTGGGGGAGGTATTATGATCTGGGGTCGGTGGCTCTGCTCTAGATTCAGCAGTTTAAACCTGAAAATGAGGTCAGCTGACTACCTGAATCAACTGAATAACCAAGTTTCTGCCCTGACGAGACGAGCGTACCCAAAGATGACAATGTCGGAATTCATCAGGCTTCAA
This sequence comes from Cololabis saira, assembly GCF_033807715.1. Classification (NCBI taxonomy): domain Eukaryota; kingdom Metazoa; phylum Chordata; class Actinopteri; order Beloniformes; family Belonidae; genus Cololabis; species Cololabis saira. The sequence continues at coordinate 15,382,321 of NC_084604.1, forward strand.
ATGTGAAACCAGGAAGGAGGAGACGACGCCGTCTCCACGCAGAGCTCAGACATTTTACCCATCAGACAACGTTAGGCATGCACAGTGGTCTGACTAGACCACTGCAAATAAATACAGCTTAAAATACCCGAGATCGTAGATAAAGGCGTTTCTAAAGTACGTTGTGACCTTTCTACTGAGGAAAAAAAGGATTTGCATAAAGTTTCTTTGGTTTCAACAATAAAGACAAGTCGTCACTCTGTAAAAGGGCGTTCCCGCCTTGAAGGAGGCTTTACAGTGGAAACAAGCAGATTTTATATTGTGCTTGAAAAAGTCTCAGCATAAACTTATGAGGCCACACTCGGCCCAGCCGCCGGTGCTGCGAGATTTACAGTAAACGAGACAAAAACTGCAACAGGAAAGATTCAGGCTGAACAAGTGCAGAGCTTCTCAGAAGCACCAGATAGTCTTTGTTACACGAGAGAGTTTCTCCTCTTAACCCTTCGGTTCCCACACGGACAGAAATAAAGAGAAATTTAGTAAATTTCCTAATTTGTTCATTTCCTCTTTTATAACCATCTACTGTATATTGGCCTGAAGTGAAACTGGAATCTCTCACGTTCTGCTTTATTCAAGCTAAAAGACAAAATCAACCTTATAAAAGTGTATTTTGGTGATAAAAGCAGTGATGGTGGATATCTAAACTAAGTATATTTCCTGTTAAGAGTAGTATTCTGTTTATATCGCTCTCAGTGACAGAAACTACCGTGTAGCGCTGTTTTCTCCTTCAACTTCAACCTACATCCCAGTCTCAAGGCTATTCATATTTATAAAAACACATTTGTGCCGTCTGTAAAGAAAGAAGTTATGTTCAGAGTCACAGTACAGTGTGAACATGCAGGGAAGCACCGGGACGCTTCACGGAAACAAGGTTCCCTTTTTTTTTTTTTTTAACATCACTAATGTTAGTGATTTATTGCTGAAATTAACCTGTCGTCACAACATCCTACATCCTACAGTTCGTCGTGCGTACCGCGTCTCCTCAGCTGATTACAGCAGTTTATTGTGTTTACAAAACAGCGAAAACTATTCCTGCAGGGCAACTTTAACTTAAGAGATTTACAAGCCGTTATGGATATTCAACCTGACGAGTTCACTTCTGCTATTCATGCAAAACCCACATAAAAGGATCAAACAACGACTTCCTCTCCCTCCCTCTTTTTTTTTTTTTCTAACATTTAAAGCTGTGACATCACAACCCCTGTGGACTGTGTGGCTTCAGTTCAAGCAGTGATCCATAACTGTGAAGAGTTAACAGTCACATATGAACACAGTTTGCATAAATAAGCTATAATTTTAACAATTATTTTAAAAAAAGGACCATTGTAAATGTTTCCAGAGGAATTCATGAACTCATTTGTTGTAGATTTGAACCTAAAACATAACTTTTCCTCTACACACATCAGCTGCGTGAAGTTATCGCAGCCAGCTATAAAAGAAAAACCTTTTATCACCAAATTTTAATTGAATACAGTTTCATTCCCCTCCTTTAAGATGAAGACATTTGAAGACCGTCAGCACATCTACAACCCATCATTATTTTCCATCTCCTCAGGTTGCATTTGCGTCTTGCAGAATTCCATCAAACCTGAACAGCGTGATGAGGGTACGATTCAGACGCATGTCATAGCACGCCCTGGAAAGTACAGTATGTTGTTGGGATGGGAAAAGAAAAAAAAACAAAAAAAAGCATGCAAGATAAACAAATTAAAGCTTTGGAGAGGTAGAAAGAAAAAAAAAGAGTTTGTGGGCTTAATATACAAGAGTAGGCTAATCCCAGGTATTAACATCTAAACCACAGCATTGTTATCGGGCTCATGTGCTGCAGCTGCAGCTTACACTGAAGTCTAGATAAAACATAGCTGCATCAAGCATAAAAAAGAAAATAAAAAGGTGTGTGAGAGAGAGAGAGATGCATACCTTCTCCGGTGGAGGACCACAGGTTGCTGTCTATATCATCCACTTTCCTGTCGTCTCTGAAACGGGACAGAAAAAGAAAGAAAATGTGTTGAAACGTGTGCACGGGTGTGTCGCACAGGTGGGGTATCAACTCTCACATTAACAAACTTCCTCTGCAGACGCATACAAGCATTTAACGAACAAATACAGCCCTCCCCCACCACGAAACACCCCGCTGAATTATTCAGCGGTGAAATCTACACCCTTGTCCGTCATATCCAGAAGAAAGCTGATGAGGCTGCTGTCTGCCGCGTGTTTGCCGGAGTATCAAATGTCCTGTGACAAGCTGCGGCTGCTAATGGTCACCGCCATGCGCTGGACTGCAACTCCCTCCAGTGTGAGCACAATAAATAAAGAAATAAATAAATAAATAAATAAATAAAACAGCTGGCAATGTCAGATTATTTGAGAAGAAACAAAGAAAAGACAAGTATGTTGCAATTACTGTGTGATTATGTCTCATCGTCCTATCGGACCGACCGGTTTCAGTCAAGCTCTTGCTGTCAAACAGATTGTCTCACATTTTTTTTTAAATACAGAAGAATTAATATTAAAGTGACTGCATTACAACCCCATACCATCGTTCTTCCACCGCCGTGCTGGAAATAAGATGCATTTTGATCAAACATCCCCCCTTTGGTCTCATATTTCCAGAGGACAAAGCAACAGTCTTGTAGTTTGTTCAGATGCAAATTTGCAAAAAACACAATCCCATGTAGATGTGGCATCTAGGAATTGAACCACCGGTTTCCAGGTCGGAGACAAATCAACTTCCTCCACTTTTCCACAGACACCCCCTAAACTTGCTGGAATATCTCGAAACATTTCTACATGTGAATAAATGGTGCAGAAGAATTGATCATCACTTATAATGATTGCTTCTCTAAGAACATCGCTGATGTCTTTCCTCGTTGACATCTAAAAATGCTCCAAACCAGCAACCTAATTCACTAAAAACTGTTTAACAGAACCAAGACCAGGCATGGACCAGTGATTTTTATCATGCTCTGATGAATAAAACTATAGCACTGAAAAAAGGCTGCACTATTTTTTTGCATTTACACGAGCGTATCTGATGTGTTCATCCATGGTCTGCAGAGCTTGCTCGTTCACTCGTGGATGGATGGATGGATGAAGGGATGGAGGAATGAAGGGATGGACCACTAAGACACTTAACACTCTTCTTACATGCGTAGTGTGGTGGCTCCCTGTGTTCTGACAAACGAGTGGTTTTTCGACACAGTACTAGTCAGAATATACTCCCTCCTTTTCCTGTCGTTGCTTGTGCACACAGGAAGACTTTTTTTTATTTTTTTTCCAGGCAGATAAGTGACCAGGCAGCGAACTCAGCAGGTTAATGATGCGGGGTATGATTACTGAAATTCATAAGGAATTATAAAATAAATAAAGAAAAGAAAAAGGCAGGCTAGGTCATCCATCCAGGTAGTTATTCCAGTCAGTAAAGTAATAACACATTCAGCCCTGCAGTCTGCAGAAGGGTCTTTCAGCTCAGAATCGAGTCCGTAAATCTGTCAATCATCCCGGCGGGTGGTGGAGCCAGGCATTGTGGAGGGAGATGCATGCACGCCTAAAACAAATAAACATGTTTTTCAGGAAATATCAACTGAGAGCTGGAATGGGATTTTCCAAAAACACACTGAGATACAAGCCATCGTGTTAAATGGGTAAACTATTAAAGGAGTATCTGGGACCGCACATGATTTTCAGTGAATGGAAAAAAAATAGGGGTTCATGATGATCTGTTCACCCTGACAATAAATAAAAACCTATAATTCCACCCTTGTTTTAGATATTTCAGAACCAGCCTTTAATAACCTGATTCTCATAAAGGCTATGTCTTGGCTTGTGCATCCTATAAAATTAAAAAAAAAAAAAAAAAAAAAAAAGGCACAGATTCAGGTCAGTACTCCCCAAAAAAAATGATGCTGCAGCCTGCACCCAGAAATTTAAAATGACACACTTTTACATGCTGCAGCAGCTGAACTTTTAGCACCACAAAGCGGCCGACCGCAGTGTCAGTTTCTGACGAGGGTGTGTCGTCGTGTCAGCTTGGTGAAGTTAAAGAAGTGGAGCCTCTAACAGTCCACACATCTGCCTGCAAACTATTGTCTAAAAGCTGTTTGTTTCCATGGCGACAGGGGGAAAAAGCATACAAATAATAGAAAATATTTTAAACCCTTGGAGGACACAGACGCACGTGAACACTTTGTTTCGTAACAGTTTACTGTTAGAAAAGTGTCATTTTTGGTTGAATCCCTGGCATTGAGGAGGCCGACAGAAATACCAGATATGAAGATGAATGTAAAATATGATTAGCATGACGATTAAAATGAAAATAGATGGTGTATATGAACAACATCTGAAGGACAGAGCATGATTTCTGCGTCTTCATATTGCCGAAGGGTGCAACTGTGACAAATGAAAGTTGAACGAAACTGAGGAGACTTTTTCCTGACGGAGGAATGTTTTCAAATTCGACTAATCTGATCATGTAAACAGGGAACAGGCAGAGAGGCCGACTTCTTTTACTGTAGATGCACCAGTGTGGTTGACATGGAGAGACCAAGTATTTGAATGAGACGGGGTCCTGCTTCAGCGGTCCAAAGCCAAAGTTTACACAAGAAAACAAAGGAACCAAAACCCCGCCGTTCACTGCGTTAAATGGACCATCACGGCAAACATTCACAAGGTCCTCTTATCTGGCTCTGAAATCAGCTGCGTTTTCACAGCGTGGCGTACAATGACTCCAAAATGCTCGGTACGTGTACAGTGGAGCTGTGCTTCAGTTATAGCACAACTGGGACGTTAAACTGGACTTTGCACCGGGGACGATTTGATTTATTGAAGTGTATATATCCGTCTCTGCTACAGCAGGTGGCGATACGCTGCCTTTCAGCTTGTTAGCACTTTAAGGTTTTCTATGTCACAGAAAATGGCTATTTAAAAAAAAAGTAAACTAATCTATTCCTACATACAGAAGTAATTATCTGATAGGATAATTATTTCTTAAGAGAGATTCTGATCAAGACAGACTAAAATGCCGGTATGCATTTAAGAAAAAAAAAAATCTGGTTTTTCTCCATGCAAATGTTCTAATTAAGGAGTAATTCAATAATTAAAACATCCAATCCCAGGCAAGCTCAGACTGATGAACTGGGCATTCACTTAAAACTGCAAACGGGCAGTTTTGTATCGAAGGGCTGCATCTGAGGTGGCGGGGCATCTGGTTTGGATGCCTCATGGACGCCTCCCCGGAGATGTATTTGGGGTATGTCCAACTGGTGGCAAGCGTGACCAAAAAAGCTTCCCTTGGCAATGCTTTCTAAGTAATCATCTCTCCGTTGACACTGGAAACAGCCCCTGAATCATTTATGAAAGGAAAGACCGTAACATTGTCCCAGCTTCGCATTCAGTCCAAATCTTTAGTTGTCCTGAGGGACGATCAGGAGTCAGTCTCAATCAACGCCTATTGTTTTCTTAAAAAAAAAAGGAGCAACGTGTACGATTGTAGGTTAAAATATCCCAAAATAACCCAGAAACAGCAAGAAAGTGAGAAGAAATAAATACAGTCATGTCACAAAAATGATGACTATGTATTTAACTTAGCGGCCTCAGTAAAACATGACGACATGAAGGACTTTCTTTTAGACTGGTGAGATAACATCTGCTGATTTTAGTTGGGCTAAACATTTTTGATTGTAGAATAAGTCAAGTTACCATGACAATATTCAACATCTAATGTATTGATCTCGACTACGTCCCGCCTGCCCGCGGTAAGATTGATATTAGGTCTGGGTGATATGACCTTAAATCAATATCACGATAAATTGGGCAGTTTTACCTGGATAACGATAAATGTAAGATAACCCTTAGCCGGCAACAAAACATTTCTATTTTCAGATTGGCTGATTGGTTGTTAACTCCAGACAGCTGCTCTGAACCGAGAGCTCAGCGCACAGTGCTGCCGTGACTCGTTTGTAAGACGGGCTGTTGGAGTAACTGTGTGCTGAAGTTAATTTCTCAGCGTGAGAAATGCCATGTGTGGCGTGAGAGTGTGTGAACTTGTTGAAATGCACGAGTCTCACACTAGACAGTCCTGTTACGTCAACCGCTTCTTCGTTTTGAACCATCAGCCATTTTCTTGGGTTTTCCTTCTCGTCAGACTGGATGGGTGGAGTCACGTGACTACAGACATGCTGTCTTAAAGGGGAATAAAACTAGCCTATCAGCACAAAGTCAAAACAGACAGACATTTATTACATTTTGTTTTAAAGGGGACCACCTATTATGGCATCTAATACCCATTTTAAAAAGGCCTTAAATGTCTTAAAAACAAGCTTTTGATTGTTTTTGCTAAATAAATTAGAAATTCAGCCTCTGAGCCATGTCTTTATCATCCCAGTCTCTAACCTCATTATCTATGTGGGATTCTTAGTGGGCGGAGCTATGATAATGAGGCTCTGTGCTGATTGGCTGCCTGAATGACGCGATACACCGCTACGAAAAAATGGCGGAAGCTCCGGACAGCGGAGTTAGTTGTGGGCGTGGTTTCACACATCGGAGACCAACCTATGTAAATCACATTTTCGTTACGTAACAAAAGGGAGCAGAATCTGAACGGCTCGTAGATCCACATCACACTGGATGGCTCATCCGGGCGGCTGTACAGACACTGCAGAATTTGGTTGCTTTCCTCCTTCTCTGAGTTGGCAGGCTGAGGGGAGACCACTTTATATATGTTAAAGCAAGAGAAAACCTGTTTTTCATAATAGGTCCCCTTTAATCAAAACACTGAATTTACTGACATGGGAAAATTGATGTCAGTCATCGCAGTGAATATCGGTAACGGTAAATCTTTGGTTTATCGCCCAGGCCTAATTTACACGACGCCGAATTAACCGAATTAACTAACTAAGACGGGACGGAGACAGAGATGGTCCGTAGAATGTGAGAAAAGAAAAACGTAACTGAGGACAATGATTAAACTCTCAATTAGAGATTTTTTTTATCTGCAATACATTTGCCGTTGAATTGGTGCCCTGGAGCTGATTGACGAGCAGTGGGAGGGAAGGTTTTCACGCAGTTGTAGACCGACTCACTTCGGGCTGCTGTTCCACCTCGATTCGTGCAGTATGAATTTCATTTTTGGCTTCACATTACACACTGCTACCTTTAATGCTCCATTTAAGTTTCCACTAAATTTGCTACAATTTGGGTTTTAAAATGGGGTCCTTAAGTGCAGGAATTAAAAGGGGGAAAGAAAACAAAACCTTGGGTAGTTAATCGCTATTACTAAATCACCGATAAGAAAACATGAAAGTAAAGAACAATGATACTGGCAACAGCATTCAAGACAGCTGTTGATGTGCAGAGGATTGAACCATAAATGAATTAATTATTTACATGAACAAGCATCATATCCACCACTAGAAAAAGCTCATTTCCGGGAAGACTCCAGGTCACGCAACAAAAGTTAGAGTGCAACCGTGCAAGCGAGTGGAGTCCCTGCTGAGATGACGTTTGTCTCACAGTTTCACAAATGCAGACCTGAATACGAGTCCAGGCGTCAAGAGTAAACGTGCCTTCACTAGCCTGAAAATGACGGAGAGAGAAGGTGACTGAAGATGAGTGGAGGAGGAGGAGGACCAAAAGACACATCTGGCTCAAAACAATCAGCCTTCTGCTCTCCGCGCCCTCTAAGGGTTCAATCAAGGGTTAAACCTCAAAGAGCGCTCAATGAGCCGGAAAACTACAACCCTCCCATAAGTGTATGAATGTGTGTTTGTCTGCAGCATATTCTTCCCATCTGCCTGGCAACAGCTGATGGATGGATGGATGGATGATGGATTCTTAACAGCTCAGTGAGACGCTGTTGAATTTTATCTGGCTGAGCGATAAAAAAAACAGGCATGACTGATTATCGCTCATTTCAAAACGATTATGGGATAAAACGAAACTACATTTACCTCAAGAGCAAATTCTGAGAAATATTCACACGTTCTCGTCTGCAAAGGAGAAATATTTCATCCTGCAAGTCATAACCCAGTCAAACAGGAAATGTGTAAGCGTAATCACGTCCATCAGCCCGCTGAACTGGTGCCAAAATGTGCGAGAGCCACGTTAAGCAAGTTCCTTTGTTTTCCTGCAGGTAGAACACGGCTTCCTGTGTGTAAACGTGCACTTCACTTTTACCATTCCTGTAAACAGGGCAGTTCCTCTTCGACTGTTTCTGCCACGTTTGCTTGAGCTCAGTTCATCGAGGTGTGGAGGTAAAAATGGTAAAAGTTTGGGTCGTTCGTCTCCTCATATCAGGAGCATTACTTATTCACATTTACAGTGCCAACGTAGCATCTCATAAGTAGTATCAAGCAGTTGTCATCTAACCGAGGGTAAAATCATTATTCCTTTAAGGAAGAAAAACCCAAACCACCTAAACCTGAAAAATAGTATGTGGAATCTGGTCCCAGTTTGTTTCTTTAACCAACTGAGCACATTTACTGCAAACAAACAGCATCAATGCCTGTGTTAATGAGGAGAAACCATGTCCCGGACCCAAATAGCTCAAGGTTTTGGGCAGAACCTAATCTGAAGAAGTAGCTAACAACAAAACATTTCTAAAATGCTTGTATAAAAATGGCAGGCCAAAGAATACCAGACAAACTGCAGAAATGTTACCGGCTGCCTGGCAGGTTGGGCGCCAGACACTTTGGCAAGTGATCAGATATAGAAACTTTGATTAAATAACATAGTAGGGCTAGAAAAAACGGGGCCAAAATAGTTCTCTATCAACCTCCGGATGGCATGGTGATACACCGGATACATGTTGGCGTTTTCTCATAATATTTACCAACGTAATTTTGATAGTAGTATTGCAAGACACAATGTTTTTGTATTCTGCATGTCTTCCACCTGTCCTGTGATAAACCGGTTTCCTGGGCTGAGTGTATCCCGCCTGGAATAAGCGCCAGTGGAACCCCGTGATTGTGAACCGGAAGAAACAGTTATAGATAACAGATGGACAACTGGAGGGACTGATGTCTTCAACCAGTTGCTGCAGTTACTTGTATTCCTAGGTTCATTTCTATGTAACTGTTGTCATGCAGCACAAAAAGTTACAAAAAGGAACCAGAACAACGCTCATCAATATGACACGTTATTGACGAGTCATGTATTTTGTGAATGCAACCTTATCTGATATCTCTGCTGTATTTAAATCTCAAAATGATTAAATGTTGTGCAGCTCAGTTAGGGTGCTTCTCGGACAGACATGCGGGAGAAAAGGCAATACTGCAGATCATCTTGATGTTGACGAGGGGCAATACCCACTTTGACCACTAGGGGTCCAAAAGTGAGTCCATTTCCATTTATCCACATGTTAAAATGAAACCCACCTTTACAGCCTGGTACAAAACTAAAGCTTTGCTCTCTGCAGAAAGCTTTCACATCCATGACAAGTGCATGAGGGGTGAATTTAATCTACTTTTTTACTTTTATGTACTTTGGGTAAAGCCAGAAATGTGTGCATAGTAAGAAGCTTGGTTGTTTTTTTACAGACTGGTCTCATACAACTAGCCATCACTTTATCTACTCAGCATTTTTCGAGAACTCGACTTCTGAGCTGTGAACAAAGACCGAAGAGAGCGTAACAATTCTTATTTTAAAGATAATATGGCTTGTTATGCTTATAATCGCAGTAACAACTGCTACGACTGGCTCTGAGTTGCCTGGAAGGGCCCGTCAATGAAGCTACCAACTAAGCAGCAAACAGCTACTTGTTAGCAATAAAGGTTGCTAGAAAGAGATGGAGACATTTTAAAATAAGAGATGAATTAATCTGGATGCAGCAAAGCATCATGGGTCTGAGGAGGAGACAACCTTTAGAGATGTGGTCCACGGAGGTGCTACGGGGACCAAGTTAATTAGAGCAAATATGTTGTTGTTGCTTCAATTTTCACGCCAATGCAAACGCAGCGACGTAACTGACGTTTGCAGCAACCCCGAGCTATGAAAAAATAAACCGTTTCTCAGCTGGTTTGCAAGTTGAACGAGTTGTGAAACTGAACCACCACTGGAACCGGTTTGGAGGAAGAGGTGTATAACTGAGCTCTACTGGCAGAGGGTGGAAGCATCGACAAATAGCTAGCCACGTTTCAACTCCACCAATATTCATTCAAGATATATCGTTCCAGTAGTGATACCTGAATGAGACGGACAGCCCCCACCAGCGTGACTCAAGTCATTGTAGTTACTTAGTTAAGCTAAAATAGATGGCTTGTGGTGAATGTGGTTCCAACTGGTTACTGAGTTTGTTCATTCGGCTCATTTGTCCTCATTTAAAGGAACCGTCTGTAAGAAATGGCCAAAACTGGTACTGCAGTCACTTTCAAAATATTGTTGAGCGGCGTGTCCCCTCCCCCTCCTCCCCCCGACCAGAGGTTGCCAGGTAGGCTGCAGAATGCAGCAGGAACGTAGGCTGCCATGGCTGCCATAATTAGAGCCGAGCTGGCAACCCGGATGCCGAAACAATACTGACTTGGTGATTGGGAGATAGGTGGAGGGTGGAGCTTCAGAAACAATACTGACTTGGTGATTGGGAGATAGGTGGAGGGTGTAGCTTCAGAAACAATACTGACTTGGTGATTGGGAGATAGGTGGAGGGTGGAGCTTCAGAAACAATACTGACTTGGTGATTGGGAGATAGGTGGAGGGTGGAGCTTCAGAAACAATACTGACTTGGTGATTGGGAGATAGGTGGAGGGTGGAGCTTCAGAAACAATACTGACTTGGTGATTGGGAGATAGGTGGAGGGTGGAGCTTCAGGCCAAAACAAAAAATGACAACATAAACATCAGTTGAGGGCTGCAACTCCTCTTTTTAAACTGGAATATCCTGGCTTGAGTTCTGTTGTCAGTGACATAAGTATTTGAAATGAACATGATTTTTAAATGTCTGTTGACATATCGGGTTCATTTTATGATTTGTTTTATTATTGCTCTTAAATGCTCCTTTAAATGAACCTTGACTGGACAGAGTCATCTCCCGCCAATGTGATGCCACCAAGTGCCCAGAAAAGCCGGATTCACAAACCCTCCTCAGGAAACGTACAGTATGTTACAAACAAAGAACTGAGGGAGGTAGGGAAGTATTTTACTGAGTATAAAATAACAAACAAAAAAAACACCATGAAACAGCAATTAACATGAGACACAGATGGTATCATTGCATGAAAATAAATGGTATTATGCCCACGATTAAGATGCAGATTAAACATGGTGACACATGACAGTAACCATAACATTTAACAGATATGGTACCATACCAACAAATTAATAACTGTAATGGAAATCATACAAAATTAAGATTCAACACAGCTGACGGTGACCGAATGAGACGTTTGCCAGTTAGGCTCAAGGCAGAGAAGCTTTTTTGAAATAAATTATGTTGTCCTTCGTGTCCTTGTATCTTTATCATTGGTACGAGGATATGTGCATTTGTCAGGAACTATTAGCAATGAGGAACGCCTTGCCCTGACCAATAATTACAGATGAGTAGCCAAACATAATCTAATTAGAGGCTGCATCGCTGCGCACACACAACGCAGTTCAGAGCGTATGCTTAATGTGAATTCAGTGACATATTTCCATTGTTTGTGTAATTTATGTGCGAAATTTGCATTGGCACCAAAAACCATGGCCAACATAATTCAACACAGTGTTTTTCCCCTTCAAAATAAATAAAGAGAAATCACATACACACCCACCCGGTTATTCTTCTCTCTGCTAAGTCACACCTTTTCATCTGAGAGGGATTTTTGAATAAACTAAAGGAAACCAAACCTATGACAAAAATAACTTCTGTTTGGAGAATCTCTAGGAAAATGACTCCAGAGGACCTTCCAGATGTTGAACCGGTGTGTCCCACTACCGGTGTTATTCAGCAGCGTCTACAGCACCAGTTGACAACATACAAGATGGATAGTTTCTGTTGTGTTAATTTCCTGATCTTTCTTGAGCCGAATTCATTCACACTTATGAGAAATAAAGAAAAAGATCCACTTCATTCATGTTAGCACAACTTTTCCCTGCCAAATTGTGACCTTTCGTCCTGGGATTCCCAAGCAAGAGTCATATTTTACTTTTATACTTCAGAAAGTATACAAACAACTCCCATAAAGCAGAAGAGAAAGAGGAACCTGCATGACATCACTAAAGCTTAAGATATAGAGTATGCAACGTTTAGACTGGAGATGAGGGTTTAACAGCAGGCGTGAGTACAAGTTAGTCAAACAACAGCATGCCCCTCACATGGGGTGGGGGGGGGACAAAAACACAACACCAGCAGCCTCGACTTTCTCTATCCATTTTTAAAATCCCTCTGATGTTTTGACTGGACGTGAAAACAGGCCTTCAAACTGGGTTAGAGGAGCTGCGAGTCCCTCAGGCTCCCGTTGCCAGAGCAAATGTGACAGCAGGGCGTGTTGGAGGGGGTCCATGTGGGGTGGAGATCAGCCAGCGGGAGGTTGGCTGAGTTTTGCCCTAATATGGACACAGGGCGGGGGGGCGCGGGGTTGCCTCTGAGAGCCAGAGGGTGGGCTTCGTGGAGACGGGGATCTGCCCAGCAGGCCACAATGGCAGCCTTGCTTCACACTTTATAATCCTCTCCTTCAAATACGAAAATAAATCACTTAAACTGCAACTTGCAGGTCAAGCACGCCAGCGGGCAGAAGACGTTTTTATAAATGTCAATACATCCACTATGATTTCATTGATGCCAGAAAACAAAACACACACACACAGCTTGGCAGTTGTGCAGCACGAGGAAGGGAAATCAAGCATGGACAAGTTTGACAATAACACACAATGACTTATTACTCAGTTGGAAGATTAATTGACCCAATTTCAGACGTTTATTTTAATAATTTGCATTGGCTGAAGTCTGAATACACAAAGTAGATTATCAGATACCGACCATCGTCTGCGAGTATGTCAAAATAGATGACAGCCAAACTTTTAGAAGAACAAAATCTGGGCAGAATTAATGATCAAATCCTAGAACAGGACTCTGAGGTTAATCTATTAAAAGACTGTAGTCCTGGAAAACTCAGACCTGATCAATCAATGGTAACGAAAAGCTTCTGTCCCTTTAAGGTTCTGGCCGAGATAAAGTTTCTGCAGCACCATATCCACATGGAGAGCTGCTTGGAGTAACAACAGCAATGAAAATTCAATTTCCTTTAAACATTTAGGAGAAAAAGGGCACACTTGGCCTTGTGCAGCTTTCCTCATTAAACCTTAATATTCTGGTCACGACAAACGTCATGCCCTTTGTGAAATCATCTTTAGTTGTCTGGGTAGCATGGCGGATTTTATAAGACTTTAAGCAAAGTTATATTTTCTGCCATTTGGTATGCGTTTGTCAACCAAGAAAAGGGCGTTTCAGCCCCGTGTGATTACTACGACGTGAACCCAACTACAAACATTCCCTTCCCCCTAAATACATTAGATCAAAAAGAAAATGCAATACATTGGCTATCGGCTCCCTCTAGACCGCAGCCTTACAATTATGTGTCCGATAAACATCAAATACCCCCAGAAACTACCAGATTCATGAGAAATATCAGCCACCAGAACAAAATAAACAACTGGCAGAAGGAGGGAAGTTACGACAAATGATTCCTCGACACTTTAAACCTCTGCCATTACAAAGTCTAACAGAAGTGGAGGATGCGTTTTAATATAAGAAAGATAACAGTGTAATAAACAGGTGTATGACTTTGTAAAAGGGAGGAGCTCGGACCTCGGACCCTCGGAGCTCAAACACCAGGAGAGCGAAGCAACCACTCCATGTTTCTGGCTCCAATGACCCCTCTTGAACTGTTTTCCAACTTGAAAATTGTACCTTTAATCTTTCGGTCCACTAACCGTAGCCCAAACACTCGTGTCACGCTGAAGAACTCTTCAGAAGTCGCTGCAGAGTCGTGCGTCAGCTCTTTTTTCTTTTTTAAAGGACTCTAAATGCTGTTCTCTGAAAGGCTCTCAGAGTGAAACAGTGCATCACATATCTCACACAGCTCAACGCTCACTTGTGACACTGAAGCAAAGAGCAGAGCCTCCTCGACCCCGCTAAGCTGCTCCGCTCTGCGTGCACTGTAGTTCGGCCAGCCGGCTCGGCCCGCTGCCTAATGTTTTTTTTACACTTGTTCAATACAAACTCGCCACTATCCCTTCTTCACATCTGGCCTCTGGTGCAGGAGAGGAGGGGTTTTCGGTGGATGCAGCAAACAAAAGCTTCTGCCAAAGCTGAGAAACACAGAGAGGGAGAGAGAGAGAGACTGAAAGTGGGATAAACTGAGAGAGAGACTGCCAAGGCATGTAAGAAGAGAACAATGGACGGAGGAAAAGAAATTAAGGCAAAACGCACATAGGAAAGTGAAGGAGGGAGCTTGGTATTCGGAGAGGAGGAGGAGGCAGAGAGGCTGTCTGGCTACGAGCAGTTATTGCTAGGAAGAGTGGGACTCGAGGCGTACAAATTCCTCCTACGTCTCTGTTCAATGCCGCTTCTGTTCTGCCAAGTCCCGCATCTCGACAGCACTGCAGATACAAAGGGAAGCATGTCCGCGTGCGACCGGCTCTTGTGTGAAACTAGTGTCAGCAAGCGTGAATGTGACTGCATTAAGCAATCATCCCCAATGCACACTCTCTCTCTATCTCTCTTTCTGATGGACTCGAGCAGCAGAGTTAGGCGTGCCCAGCGGGACCACGCAATTTGACAAGATCTGGCTGCCCCTCGTCCACTACTTGACAAATTACCCATAGTGCACACTCTTTGTAGTTAGTTATCCACTAGTATTTTCCACTCTGTCTTATCAAAATGATTATTTTCCATTGCTTCCTGTATTGTTACACACTATGTACTGAGCAGAATAGGTGGGACGGATGTGATGGGAGGGTTTTTCTTATGTACCTGTGTATCGTGTTGTGTTGTGATTTTATCTTTTCTGTTTTGTTTTTGTTCTTCTTAAAAGAAAAAGGCACACTGTACCATGTCATACAGCTCAAATATTTTCTTCTGACAAAACAATGAGCGCCTGCTGACTGAAATCGGACAGTTTTCAGTGTGACCGGGTACGACTGTCGATTAGCTGACCGGGCTCAGATGTATTTAATTCAGCGTTGGTCACATTTACACACATGGTTGTCTTCATGAGCACAAAACAACTTCACTAGAGTTTAAAAAAAAAGGACATGATGCTCACAACTTATTCCAACATTTTGGTTAACTTGATTGCGGGACATAAGGACGTACAGATTAAATGTAGACCACAAGCTACAACCCAATTTCCATTTTAGAGCTGGCCAACTGTCTCTACGTCATGCAATCTGCAAAGTGCAACACGTTGTGTGTGAGCCAAGCAAGGGAAAGGTGGCTCTCCCTAAAACGTTCAGCTGCAGCAGACATGATGACACAGGCGGCGGGGGGGGGGGGCGTTCACACTGGCGCCGTTTTGGTCGGCCCAGCAGCAACTCTCGGGTCCATATCAATACAGCAATTAGGGCTGCAATGATTCCTCGAGTACCTCTGTTACAAAAGATTATCGAGGAATTCCCTCCGCCTCGAAGCCTTGTTTTAATAAAAAAATTTATTTAAACTTCATGTTTCGCATGGATTCTTTTTAACGTGACAACATGCTAACACGCATGTGTCCTTTATAAAGCAGAAGAAGACGACGGCGTCACGCTTTTCGTAACGTGTGTGAACAGTTTAGTTGCACAGATGCCGGCCGGGGACTGACAACAGTGACAGCAACAATGAGAAAATGCGGCAAAGCGAAAGTAATAAGAGCAAAAGACAGAAGATGTGCAAGGTGTGGGATTATTTCAAATAAAAAAAAAATATATATAAAAAAATAATAATAAAAGGCCCCGGTCCACATGGTGTAAGACTCTTGTTTCGAGTCTCGGTCCACAGCCAAGCATTGCTGTTGAAACGTGTTGGTCATGAATGTGAAGTTGCACAATTTAAAAGCAGTGTTTAAGAATATTTTTTATTTTTGATACTAAGTTGTTTCTTTTTAATGTCTCAGGAAATGTTAAGTTTGAAATAATTTTATTTACTTTATTGGAAAATTTAACAAATAGTTTACTAGTTTGCATATTATGTAAGTAAATGTC
Source organism: Cololabis saira (assembly GCF_033807715.1). Lineage (NCBI taxonomy): Eukaryota > Metazoa > Chordata > Actinopteri > Beloniformes > Belonidae > Cololabis > Cololabis saira. Next base: position 15,398,511 of record NC_084604.1, read on the forward strand.
AATTATTCTCATAAAAGAAACAAATTGGTTGTTTTTATTAAGTGATCCGTCTTGTTTTCTATTGCATATTTATAATTGGGCTTTAATTAAGCAATAGTATGTTTTATCCGATTACTCAATGGAATATTTGATAGAATAATCGATCACAAAAATGTTTGATAGCTGCAGCCCTAACAGCAATCCCATCCCAGGGCTAAAAAACTCCACTTGTTTGAGCTAAACAGGCTTCCGTAGACAGCGGAGTGGTGCACGGTGGTTTGTGAGGATGCAAACAAAAACAAACAAGAAAATAAACAACAACGGTCAAATGACTTCCAGGCGCAGTCACACTTCGTTAACCAACCGTACAGTTTGTCTAGAGGGATACAAATGGCCACCTTCGGGTCAAAACACGTAGTTGTCATGTTGCTGTGCCTTTTAGCTCTTCTCTTCAGGTGGGTTGTCATGGAAACAAATGCTAATAATGACTAATGACAGTAGTGACCATTGGCTTGTTTGGGCTGCAATGAAAATGACAAACTGATCTGAGAAATTAATAGTTCAAAAAAATAAAAAACAATCTTTGTGCTACTTTACATCAACCCCTTACTCATTACTAAAGGGCTGAAACGATTCCTCCAATAATTTGAGTAATTCGATTACAAAAAATGATCAAGGAATTTTCTCTGCCTCGAGGAATCGTTTAATTTTGCCAGCTCAAAGCAGGGTATTTTCGCCCGGACTACGTTTAATGCGGCACAACACGCTGACAGAGGCGGCGGGTACGTTTGGTTTTAACTATGGACGTAGAGGTAACGACGAAGGCGGCAATGAAAGCGAAGAGAAAGGCACAAAAAAAAGGCAGAAAAAATATCAAAAGTGTGGGAGCATTTAAAGCTGGACACCAAGGCAACACTGTTGCATGTCTTCACTGTAAGACAGCGCTTGAAACCACAACAGGACGTCCTCAATGCTGCAGCATCTCCACCAACACCCTCTTTACTCCGAGAGCGGAGAACGTTACGGTACCTTGCTAACATAACGTTAGCCCTGTGGAGGGCGAGGTTTCTATTAATTGTGACAACTGTCGATGCGTGGCTAACGCATTTAATCTGTAAAAACACAGAGCTGTAGAATGATGAGGGTGAAAAATAAAAACATAATAAAGCTAACTGGGTAGTTTTCAGTTTTAGCTCTGTAGTCATTGATGGATAAAACATCAAGTAGCGCTGGTGGCTAATGTGCTCCAATACAGCAGGTCTCAGAATTTTATTTAGAACTATGCCAAAACTCAAAAACACTTTAACTTAAAACTTATCTACTGTAGAACTTAAGATTTGCTTGACACAAATGAAAGTTCAATTGAAACACGTGGGAAAAGCACCTAACCTTTTTAAGTTATGTGTGTTATCAGGTGTAATGGCATTTTTAGGTTAGAGATAAGAACATTTCTTGGTAAGATCTAGGGCTGTGCGATTAATCGATTTTAAATCTAAATCGGATTTATTAATCAAAATCGATGTTAAAAAAGGAAAATCGATTTTCCTTTTTTGCAGCTGGCTGCATTACAGACAGATCTGGTCTAGTCATCTTTGTTTGGTCAAGAAAATTGTAAATGTTGTCACTTTACTAAACTCAAGGGGGATTTACAGTATCTTTCAATTGCACTTCATTCCCAATAGGGACATTTGTTTGCTATTTTTCTTTAAAAATAAAGATAAAATGAAACAAATTTATCCCATTGTCTTTTGTAGTTTTACCAAAAAAATCGAAATCGAAAATCGGGTTTTCAGAGAAAAAAAATCGGGATTTTATTTTTGTCCAAAATCGCCCAGCCCTAGTAAGATCCTTAGTTTTTTGAGTGAAGGCAGTGAATTTGGTCGACTGGTGTAAGTTCAGGGTTTTTAAATGCGCAACCATGAACCTACGTCTTAGTAATGTCAATAAACATCTAACATCTTATGTATATTTATAATTGCTCTTTAACTAAACAAAAATATGTTTTATCTGATTACTCGATTAATCAATGGAATTTTCAGTAGAATACTCGATTACTAAAATATTCGATAGCTGCAGCCCTACTACATATTACAGACAGGTAAAACAGTGTGCAGTTATACCCAGACCTTTGACTGATCCTCTTAGTGGTGGTCTTTCCCAGGTGCTTAGATGGTTCCTGCCACCTGTGTCTCTCATTCACCATCAATCAGGAGCGGTTGCTGTTGCCAGTCGGGCCTGGCTGCAATCAATCAGACTGAAGTCAACAGTTCAGACCCGACGCTTCCCCCGCTGCCTCGTTCAACGTGCGAGCACCAACTCCTGACGACTACAGCCGCCAAGAAACTGCGGCCGCCAGCCGCACAGCTCTGGATTAACTCCCTAACCCCAAACAAAGCCCTGAATAATGTTTGTCGTTTACCTCTACTGAAGCTCTGGAGCTATTTGGAGGAGAAATCTGCACCTTTCTAGTCATTGGCAGCTCAATCTAACCTCTCTACTTAAATTCCTCTAAACACACAGAAATGCTCTGCAAAAGTCAGGTTTTATTAACAGAGAGGGTCACAGAGGTGTTTTTGTGGTGAAAACAAACCCATTCATGGTTTTCCATACACACTGACTTTACTATGACAGTATAATTAGTTCCTGGTCTTCACAGAGCCGGTGTCTGGTTTTGTCATCAGACAAGGTCAGCTGGCTTCAGCGGAGGTCAAGAGAAAACATCCTCACCCTTGCGTCACATTTACTTTGTTCCCTTGTCTTGTGTGTTAATGTTGTACATGTCATGTAACCCTCAGTTACAGAGCGAGATGAACAAAAAAAAGAAAAGAAAAAGGGAACTCTCGACTTCTGAAACTGCAAATATTGCCTTGTAACGTTTACCAAATTATGACATGACTCATTTCAGGAAGTGCTTGTCATTTACTCCTTTGCACTCGCACCCGCCCTAAAATGAATTGTCCCCACATTATTGTAAAGTCTCGCAGCTGCAACAAGCCTGCAGAACCATCTGGGTCAACAAAAACTCCCGATAATCCAAATATCATGAGATCAGAATAGTGAACCAAACCTACACCCATCCTGCCAAACGCATGAAAGGTGTCCTCCAGAATATTGTCACATTTCTGCTCTTGTAGACAATAAAACTATGATAAACAATGATCATGCGTGATCGGTGAGCGTGAAGCCAAAATGCAAAAAAAGGTCAGAAAGATGAGCAGATAGACACAAACAATGAGGTGGAATTTGCAGAGAAGAAATAGCTTTTGTTTGAATTGAAATAAATACTGCAAGTACAGAATTGTGTTGTTAAACTATGCTTGTGGCATGGCAAGAAAAACAGAAAATATAAAAGAATATATTGATAATAAAGTCTGAATAATGTTTTTTTTTCCTCAAGCATATTTCCTGCCAACAACATTTCCAAGGCCTTCCAACTTTCCAGTGTCCCAGAAAGTACGATGCTTTGGGCATTTGTTCGTGTTCTGCCAAAGCGAGGAAGCTCGTAGTCGAGGAGTTGTTTGTGCAAATCGATCCGGCATATGGCGAGCATTGTAAATGACCTTTGCTGCCATGACTCAGGTTTCAGAAACGACTTATCTGACATGATGCAGCATAAAGCAGACCTGCAGGGGGTGAAAGAGATGAGAAAACAACAACAAAAAACCCCACTCAAACTCAAATCAAGTCCAAAACACAATACTGCAAATACTGAAAATGATTTGTGAGCCTTAATTTAATTGGACAACTGGACAAACAAATCCCAGAAAACTAACAGACAGCAGTGATACGGGAGCAGCTGAGAGGCTAATCTGACAGCTGAAGCCCGGCCTGCACGTTATAAACAGCCAAAAAGCGTGAGAGTGTATTGAAACTGCACGGCAGACGGACTCGCAGAGCGCTGCCGTCCGCTGGCAGGATGTGAGCATGAAAAGTGAAACGTGAGTGGGAAGTGTGCTCGGTCACAAGGCAACGCAGTTGCACACACACACTTGTTCTCACAGACAAATAAAGAGACTGGCGGGTCGCTGGTTTGAGGTAAAACAGGAACTTGGAATTTTTTACAGCGAAACAGCCAAGGCCTACGACACGAGAATGACTTATTATTCAGGGATGGGGGGGGGGGTTATTGCTGGTGAACACCGAACATTAAAAAGGCATTTTAAGCTGTTAAGACAATGAGCTGTTCTAACAACTGAGGTTTATTAATCCTGCTTCGCCAGATTGTGACCCTGAAAAGACGCCTTGTGTGAGCTTAGCCACAGATGAGTTTTATTCGGCAGACGTGTCGACTTGTAGATGATTCTGCCCTGTTAAGACGTCCCAGGAAGCTACGGCAGTGTTAAAGTTCATTCATTTATCAACTTTGCATCTCCAACAAGGTTTATCACGTGTCTTAAAGGCCTTTATGCCTACTCGATAGGTGTGCAAGCACCACTGACGTTGCTCTTCCTTCCCAGCTTTCACAGCCTCCTCCTCTTCCTCCTCCTCCTCTTCTTGTCTGTCACACACCCTAAAAATCTGATAGCTGAATATCTGAGTATGTGGAGCAAGTGAGAAGTCGGTTGTGCTTTTCTGTTCCAGCCCAGATGGCAGCATTGGCTGAGTCAGCGGTGGCTGATGGGCCACAGTAAAACTGGATGATTGGTTGCCGATAACAGGAGGAGAGAGCCCAGAGCAACAAGATTCACGGACAAATGAGACGCTTTGTTCTGTCTAAGATAAAACATGACTTTAACAACTTCAATACGGTTGCTTTTCTCTTTAAAATGCAAATAAACGAGTAAGAAGTGCCTGAAACTGTCAAATAAACCAAAAGATGGCTGTTTTAGATTAGAATAACAAAACAGAAGACCGTTACTTCCTACTAACTTGCCTTCTCTCCATACAACGTTTGCCGTAGCAAGACAAGCAGGCAAGTCTCAGTAGGCGTCAAAAGGTTCCCAGCGTTCGCTCACCTTGAATCTTATAAAAAAAGGTCGAGGCACGTGACACGCGGCGCCATGGCCGTCAGGAAATCCTCTGGGATTCCTAATGTAGCATCACAAAAGCAAGTCATGATTCATAGCTGGACAAACAAAAATCGCTGCTGCAAGCAGATTCACGCGGAGTTCAGGAACAGCTCTACTGGAAATATCACATTACCTTTTCCTGCCTTGTGGCAGTTTGAAGCAGCAAATTTCAGTAGCCTCTGAAATATGAGCCAAATGACTGCCGTTAACATATCTCCCACATCAGAGGAAAACATCAATACCAGCTTGCTCATCTCATATCAGGTGGATATTCATGTAGTTATGACAACACCCGCTTAAAGCTAAAGGTGATGACTGGCTGGTTGTTTTCGACAATGCAGAGGTAAAAAAAATAAGAAAAAACGTTTGCAATGTCTTGATCACAAGCACAGGCTTATTGTTATGCAAAAAGACTTCCCTGCACGCTTGCCTCAGGCAGACTGTAAACCAATGTCAGGTTGAAAACCACAACGTGTGAAAAAAAAAAAATGCCACCGATCAACAGGGTGTTGGAGACCATATCCTGTTTTTCTGTCACTGCTGAGAACTCTGTCAGGGAACTAAAGTATGAGACTAAACTTACAGCAGCAACTGCTCGGCTCTGCCAGGACGCCGGCTGAACTGAGCTTCAGCCACACGAAACGTGCGTCATTCAGACTCCGACGAGTCAAATTTGTACAATCTGTTATTTATTTCAGTTGTTGCATCCGAGCAGCCACGGGTAACCAAAAGTGATCCAATTAAAGCAGTTTACATGAGCAAAGCACTTGCAATAAAACGGATAAGATTTGTCAAGTGGATGTTGAAATTAGCCTGCAGGGAGATGTGTCTGGGTTGAATAGTCATTAAAGCATTAATCATCGGATTTTGGAAAGAAATAATAGATAAAGAAACCGATTAAAATAACTTTTACTGACATATACACAACAACTATTACATTACATGCAATTCTTTCAATTGCATGTAAAAGTACTAGTGCTATCTTCTTTTGTCCCTGCATGCATTCACTCCTACAAACCATCTTTGTGAATGTTGAGGCACGCAAGCAGGCGAGCCGGTGAAAAACGAACATGCAAAGCATGTCAACGTGCTCCAAGACGGATCAGGTTCATTCACAACGGCCATTGTTCTGCATGTTTAAGTCACTCGAACTCAGCCTACATTCCAAGAATGCTGCAATTACACCCCGGCATACTGACGGAGACAGGACAAACATGCACACATGTGCAAAAACACACTCACACACACACACATACACACAGAGTCGTTGAAATGTGCAGCTGTTGCTGTATGTCCCCCTGCACAAAAGAGCGCTATTTCATGGCACGTTGGCCTGCAGATAAAAAGCACATTCTACTCACAACATACAAATCCTTGCTGGATTTTAAATGTATGGGTGCAACGATTCATATTTTGAAAACACATTGTGTTTCTAAATCTCTTTTACTTTCATCTTAGCCAGTGCATGGTTCAAAGTCATTGTATGTCACCATCTAACCCAGTTTCAAATCGGTTCATTGACAATCACCGACTTCAACATGTTTTCCCAAAAGTCAAAAGAGTGTCGTGACTTCTTGATGAGACTTCCGTCATGCTTTAGGGTGAAATACCAGAGAGACGCAGAACAAAAGTTCCCTTTTCATCCATGTCTGTACATTTACTGTGTAAGAAGAACTGGACAACCAGCTCCAATGCGGTTCTGGGCAAAGTTAGTGAACCCCAAAGGATCCAGGGCCAAACCAGAGGGTGACTCGGCAGGTGAGCGGGCTATTCTAGCGCAGCCAGAGCGAGCAGCCGATTAACTGTAGTCCATCCTGGCCAAAAGGCAGCAGCTGCCTGCTGCTTGGCTAAACTTCACCCTCCTGGCCCTTCCAGGCCACCCCAGAGCCGGTACCAATGGTTTGTTAGTATAATTAACAGCAAAACAAGTGTTGTTTTCTGTAAAATACGAATTTGTATGCTCTGTTCATCAACAACAATATGTGAACATGTTTATTTCTGCTGTCAAATTTAGTCATTTTTGACACAGCGGGTCGAGTCAGATCGTCTCTTTTTGGAGTTAGTCCCTAGTGGCCGGTCAAGGAACTATAGTTTTGCTTTTATCCAGGATAGTGACAAAGTTCAGTTCATGGACTGACTGCAGTATAAAAAAACCTTTACAGCCTGGTTCAAATATCAATTTTAGTCTTGATATCTAAAGTTCACACCCTTGAGGCTGTTAAAGTGTTGTGCCAGTCACTTCAGAGGTTCAATAAAAGCAGTAAAACATATGGCGCTTTTCCACTAGTACCTACTCAGCTCGGCTCGGCTCCACTCGGTTTGGCGCTTTACCACCAGGGGTCTAACCGTGCAGAGTAGATACTTTTTCTGTAACTTTTCTGCCGAGGTTCTAAGCGGCTGAGTCGGCTGTATCTGACATCATCACACTACAGGCCACCGATTGGTCGGGGGGTTGGAGTCAGATGTCTGAGTCAGGATGTGACATCAGTGAAAGAGCGACTCTGACGGCGGCTTCTTGTTCATGGTATTCGAGCAGCAACGGCAGCACAAATGTCTGTTTCATGATCCAACTCTGAGGTGCAGATGTTCAGAAACCTGGTGGCTGAGGAGAGAATTAAAAAAGGGATCTAAACGGGCGATAAGGAACGACCAGATCCACCAGGAGCTCTGTCACTTCATAGCTGCTCGCGGCTCCAGCTGACTTTTCAGCAGCGCCGAGACAAACTAAAAAGAAATTTCCTTTTTTAACTTGATATCGAACACAAGCCACAGACCCAGCAGCACATCTATCATCTCCAGGTTCTACATCTTTAGTGTTGTTGTCTTCTGCGTTTAGATCACGCAATCAAATAGGTCACAGCAGCTTCGCTCCAACCTCCTACTTCTGCTCCAGGTGCTGAATTGTAGTGGAAAAGAAACCAGGCCGAGTTGATTCGAGCCGAGCTGAGATGAGTAGAGCCGAGTAGGTGCTAGTGGAAAAGTGCCATTAGATGGCATGTTTTCAGACCTACAAAGTGTCATGGTTGTTTTGTCTCAAAGTTGGTGGTGACTTCAACAAATGCACTGGAATAGTTGTCCTTTTTTTGTTTGTGTGTGTTTTTAGTCATAATATGTCGTCTTTAAATAAAGACAAACACGTATGTGACATCATCACCTCAGTGAGTGGAAGAGAGTGATTTTAACTGGCAGCTCATCGAGAGATAAGTTAAAAAACAAAACAAAAACAACAAAAAAAAAAAAGCTGCTGTTATCTGGCAATCCTCAATGTATGCCAAAATAAAGTGTACCAAAACAAGGTTTTTCCACCGGTAAACATAAAGGTCAGGTGTACAGTTCTGCTCTCGTGTCATCCGTCATGTCACAGAACCCTGCACATTTAGATGGCATGTTTTCAAACCTACAAAGTGTCAGGGTTGTTGAGTCTCAACGTTGGTGGTGACTTCAACAAATGCATTGGAAAAGCTTCCTGGTTTTATACATCACCTTTAAAATAACATTTTTTTAAAAAAAGGTACCCACGACAAAACTCGTATGTGACGTCATCACCTCAGTGAGTGGAAGAGAGTGATTTTTAGAGAGATAAGTTAAAAAACAAAACAAAAACAAAAACACAGATGCTGTTATCTGGCATTCCTTAACGTATGCCAAAATAAAGTGTACCAAAATAAGGTTTTTCCTCCGGTAAACATAAAGGTCAGGTGTACAGTTCTGCTCTGATGTCATCCGTCATGTCACAGAACCCTGCACATTTAGATGTTTTCAGACCTACAAAGTGTCAGGGTTGTTTAGTCTCAACAAATGCATTGGAAAAGCTTTCTGTTTTTTTTGTTTGTGTGTGTTTTTAATCATAATATGTCACCTTTAAAAAGAAAAGGTACCAACGACCAAACTCGTATGTGACGTCATCGCCTCAGTGAGTGAAGAGAGTGATTTTTAGAGAGATAAGTTAAAAAACAAAACAAAACAAAAACAGCTGCTGTTATCTGGCATTCCTTAAAGTATGCCAAAATAAAGTGTACCAAAACAAGGTTTTTCCACCGGTAAACATGTGTTCAGCAGGAAGTACAAGCTTTGCACCAGAACCACCTGCATGTGTAGAAAACCAAAGCCGGGAGAGAGTTAATAAGCTGTAGTAAAGTTTTTGACAAAGCTGGATCCTTAAGTATTTCCTAGCATCCACAAACTTGAATTAAAGCAGATTAAAAAAAAATGACAATAAAGAGGCGAAGTTTGGACGGAGTCTGGAATCTGCTACAAGCTAAGCTGCTAACCGGAGGTGCAGAAGTCAAGTAAATAAACACAATCTCACCATAACTCCGGACACGTGATTAGGTCACTCACACGTTGGAAAGGTAGGTGAAGTTTGTTAATAAGTTAACCCGCTTTTTTCTTCCCCCCCGGCGTCTCATTTCCAGGTGAACCGGTTTGACAGTTAAAACTGATTTATGGTTCCGCGTTACACCGACGCAGAGGTTACGGCGTAGGGTGCGCGTTGAGCGTACCTACGCCGTAACCTTACGGCGTAAGCTCTGCGTCGATTTAACGCGGAACCATAATTGAGGCTTTAAGTGACACACTAAAGTTGGTCCTGAGCATCCGGTAAAAATGAGTTAAAGTTGGTTTTGGAGGTAGGACTCACCTGAGAGCCGTCGGGGCGGTGTTTTGAAGGTGTTCTGAAGGTTTTTGGAGCAGAAGGGAACGACGACTGCAGCAGATCGAGTCTGCAGCAGCGAGCAACTCCTTCTGCTGCCGAGACACAGAGAGGGAGGCGCCGGGGCCACGCCCCCCTCGGCTCTGATTGGTCAGCTCGAGAGACCCGAGGCACGGAGGCTACGCCCCCTAGGCTGTGATTGGTCAGCTCAAGAAACCCGTGCGGATTGGACGAATCACAACCCCGTAGTGTCTCTCAATGTAATAGTTATGTGGTGAGTTATGACCTGTAGGGCTCTGCACTGCATTATACTGTATACTGTACTGTATATACTGTATATATATATATATATATATATATATATATATATATATATATATATATATATATATATATATATATATACATATACACACATACATATATTTGTATATATATGTATGTATGTATGTATGTATGTATGTATGTATGTATGTATGTATGTATGTATGTATGTATATGAACATATACACATATGTATATACTGTATATACTATATATATATATACTATATATATATATATATGTGTATGTATGTATGTATGTATATGAACATATATACACATATGTATATACTGTATATATATATATATATATATATATATATATATTTATGTATATACATGTATATACACAGTACAGACACGCCTACAAATGGGGAAGTGTCCAAACCTTCTGTACTGTATATATATATATATATATATATATATATATATATATATATATATATATATATATATATATATATATATATATATATATATATATATATATATATATATGTATATATATGTTTAGATATATGTATTTTACAGTGCATATATTAAAGACACGACATAAGAACAATTTAAATTCAACACAATAGGACCAATTAAAACACATAAGAATAAATAAACAAACTAAGTCTCACTGAGGTTAAAAGGCAAAGAATAAAAATGGGTTTTCATATGGGTTTTAAAAGTGGACAGTGAAGGAGCCTCCCGAATGTGCAAGGCCAGGTTATTCCACAGTTGGGGAGCAGCAGTAGGTAAGGTGAGCATCCTCCTAGACCTCGGTACCTTCAGACGCAGCATCATGAGGGGCCGAGATGGTGAGGAAGGCTGAAGAAGCTCTGTTAGGTAAGGTGGGCCAAGATCATTTAAACATTTAAAAACAAACATAAGAATTTTAAAGGAAACTCTATAAAACACAGGCATCCGTGGGAAGTAATCTCAATCCACAGAGATCCAATGCCATAACCCACAGGGCCTAAATAATGTATCATTGAAAAGCCAAGACCAGACACTTCAAGACGGCCTCAGATATATATACGTACAGAACAGAACGGGGCAAACATCCAGTGGGACGTCCAAATCCAGACTGATAAATTGTCGACCACCACAATGTCCGGTTGGTCAGCCACCACTAAACCGGAGAAGAAAGCCGTAATGATAGTTGTAGCAATCCCAAGCCGCAGCAACAAGGAACAAGGAACATGAGAACCTGGAGAAACATGAAGGATATAAGGAAAGGAGAAGGGAAAGACATGGAAGCTGAAGGTAACAGTGGTTAAGACAGTCGAGCTGTGGCCTCCAAGCTTCCATAGGAAGCAGTCATGGGAACGGCAGAAATACTGAACCCTCACGCTCCCAGGACTCTGGTAGAAGGCCCAAATTATGTACAAGTGAAGTTTTCATAAGTAACATTACCGATTAGAACTTGAGCAATCAATTTTGAACTTTCTGGACTCATTGTAACTTGTGCCCTGCGATGGATTTGCAACCTCTCCAGAGAGCTGGGATGGGCCCCAGCAGACCCCTGGTACCCTAAAAAAAGGATTAGCAATAAGTGGGTATAGATAACGGCCATATGGATGGGTGGATATTGAAACCTGTGAGCTCGAGTCGTTCATGTAATTTGACCAAAGTGGAACTGAACATTACAGGAAATTGTTCCAGTCGAGAGTCGAGAACATCTCTGACCACTATTATGTTTTCAGACATGGCCCTGAGGGGGAACCGTCACCAGCCTGAGGAATGAGCATTAAAGCAACACAGACACACACACAAACACACACAGACTTCCAGAGCTGGTAAAAAATGCCAAGGCTGTTGGTTTCGGTGCAAGGTCACTCATGGCTGCGCGAGGGGCCTTGAGGAGGCTCATTGTTGTCCTGGAGTGGTGGAAGGTATGCACCGCCAGACCACCAGGGCCGGCCCCGGCCGGGGCTGCTGGTCGGGCCTGGATGGGAGCGCGCCCCCGTCCTTCACAAGCCTGAGTGACTGTTGTCATGGAGTGACATTTCCTTCGGAGTAGCCGTGGACACACCCACGCACGCTGGAGGACAGAGCGCGTCTGTCCGCCGTCCTTCAGTGTGTCAGTTATCCAGATGTGCTTATTTCATACGGTACAATCATGACAACACGGAGCAGAGCTGGATGCAGGTCAGCGAGAGTGGAAACAACCTCTGACCTGAGGATCACAATCAAAGTTACCCCCCCCCCACCACCGGAGCTGCACCCTCTAGCAGAAAAACAGTAAAGTCATCCATCCCTCCATTATCTGTAACTGCTTCTCCTTATTTTGCTGACTGGTCCACGCAGTCCAAGGGTGGCATCTGGTGGATGCAGGCTGTAATGATGTTGCTGCCATAGCAACCGTGGGATCGCTGATGCAAGCGCAGCATATCAGCTGTAAGTAGAGTTGTAGGTCTTGAAACCACTTTTTTGTGGTCTTGGTCTTGTCTCGTTCTCGCCAGGTCTCGGACTCGGATAATTGAGATGCCTTCCTTCTCTTTCTCTTGTTGATGTACAGTTTTGTAAACTATTTGTGTTTTGCATTTGATTTAATGATTTGGTGCATCTGCATGTGTGTCTGTATTTAATTACAGTATTTTTTAAGCATCAGGTCCATTTCAGTGACACTGATATTCGGTATAATCTGATTACTATAATGGTAAATACTGTAATGTAGTTTCAAGTTGGTAATTGTATCTTTAATATTTAAAATTCAGGTTTCATCTCCAAATTTAGTCCAATTTAAATCAGTAACATTTACTATTCATTACTTTTCTGAGGTAGTGTAGAAATAGCGGTAGTGCAGTCGCCACACAGATCTGATCTCAGCTGATGGATGAAAACATTTATAGTGAGTTCAACATCATCATCCACTTCTGTGTTATTGTGCTGCAGTTGAATACAAGCTCATATGGAAACTAGCTGAACCAGGAAGGAGCTGATGTTCTACAATCACGCAGGATCAGGAAATAACTAGGTTTGTTTTTGGTCTCAGTCTTGAGCTGAACTAGTCCTGGTCTTGGTCTCGGTTTAGGCGGTCTTGACTACAAGTCTAGCTGTAAGCTGATGTTTGTGCAGAACCTGGTTAATGTGCAGGGCTGGCGTACTCAGCTCCTTTTTGCTGGCTTGCAAGAACATGTAAGGACACTTACAGTAGGGCAAAAAAGTATTTAGTCAGCCACCAGTTGTGCAAGTTCTCCCACTTAAAAAGATAAGATAGCCTATACCTGTAATTTTCATCACAGGTATATCTCAACTATGAGAGACAAAATTATAAAAAAATCCAGAAAATCACATTGTCTGATTTTTAAAGAATGTATTTGCAAATTATAGTGGAAAATAAGTATTTAGTCAATAACAAAAGTTAGTTTCAATACTTTGTTATATACCCTTTGTTGGCAATGACAGAGGTCAAATGTTTTCTGTAAGTCTTCATTAGATTTTCACACACTGTTGCTGGTATTTTGGTCCGTTCCTCCGTGCAGATCTCCTCTAGAGCTGTGATGTTTTGGGGTGCAGGTCTACAATTTAGTTTCTCACGTCCTTTGACAGCTCTTTGGTCTTGGCCATAGTGGAGTTTGGAGTGGGACTGTTTGAGGTTGTGGACAGGTGTCTTTTATACTGATAACCAGTTAAAACAGGTGACATTAATACAGGTAAGGAGTGGAGGACAGAGGAGCCTCTTAAAGAAGAAGTTACAGGTCTGTGAAAGACAGAAATCTTGCTTGTTTGTAGGTGAACAAATACTTATTTTACCCAGGAATTTACCAATTAATTCAGTAAAAACCCTACAATGTGATTTCCTGGATTCTTTCCCCCCATTCTGTCTCTCATAGTTGAAGTGTAACTATGATGAAAATGACAGGTATATCTCATCTTTTTAAGTGAACTTGCACAGTTGGTGGCTGACTAAATACTTTTTGGCCCCACTGTATTTACTTATAATACATCTCTGTTCTGTTTTATTTACGTACATAGAGCATGTAGATTTGGTTACTTGCGCTGTGATGTCATCTACTTGCCCGATATCTAATTAAGCCATGTCATACAACAGAGTTGTGGTGAAGGGTGAAAAAAGAAAGTTTCTGCTTTTTATGTATGCTAACTGAAGCCACAAGGAAAAAAAGGGAGGAAAACAAAAGGAAGTCCAAGAATATAAAAAAAAGACTTGTATTCTTAGAAAAAAAGGGTTTGAAAAACGGATGAAGCCTCTAATCGCCTTTCAGAGGGCTCATTTTCAAATCTGTGGATCCTGAATGTGTACAAGTATGTTTTTGCTGACCAGGAACAGCCTATCAAGTGACGTCAGCTTGTAAAGAAGCGGCACCGCAGACGGAGTCTGGGAGCTTTATGACATCTGCTCCTCTGGCAGCTGTCTGTCAAAACCACCGTCGAACCAGTAAACTTCTTGAGACAACATTAAAACAGCCTTGCAAACGCAGAACCGGCCCTCTGAGGGAAACAGTCTCACTCCCTGTGAGGGTGCAGGAAAATAAATAAATAAATCATCACTGGGCTTTACACGAGCCCCATATAGAGTTGAAGCGATAATATTTTAATCGCAGGGCCCACTTCCAGTGAAAACGTGTTCTTTAACTTGTAAGGTATGAAAACCGCAGGGCCTGAGGCGACAAAGGTGCATAATAAACAAAGTCGAGTTTAGCTTGACAAGGTGAGAGGGAGGGTAACGGATTTCCGGTTTCTTGGTGTGCACATACAGGAGAACTTAACTTGGAACATTAACACCACAACCACCACCAAGAAAGCATAACAGAGACTGTACTTTCTGAGAGTTCTCAGGAATAACAATCTGACTCAGAAACCTTTGGTGTCATTCTATCGCTGCTCCATAGAAAGCATCCTGACTTACTGGCTGACCGGAAATCCCTCCAAAGAGTTGTGATCCAAAAATCATTGGTTGCTCACTACCCCCCCTGGAAGAACTGTACAACTCTCGCTGTGTTAGTAGGGCTAAAAACATCCTGAGGGATTCGTCCCGCTCAGGTCACCAGCACTTTGAATTACTGCCCTCGGGGCAGACGCTTCAGGTGTCTGAAGGCTCAGACTAACAGACTTAAAAACAGTTTTTGTCCAAAGGCTATAACGGTGCTTAACATCGCAAAAACATTTATCTATAAACCTCCATCTGTGTTATAGCAATGACATGCAAGGGTCTCTGCAATCTACTGTTTTTTTGTTTTGTCTCCTTAAACTGCTACAGTGTGTGTGTGTGTGTGTGTGTGTGTGTGTGTGTGTGTGTGTGTGTGTGTGTGTGTGTGTGTGTGTGTGTGTGTGTGTGTGTGTGTGTGTGTGTGTGTGTAATCTAAAGGTCTAACCCAGGGGTTGGCATCCCAAAATGTTGAAAGAGCCATATTGGACCAAAAACACAAAAAACAAATATGTCTGTAGCCGCAAAAAATGAAAAGTCTTGTATAAGCTTTAGAATGAAGGCAACACATGCTGCATGTTGCTATATTAGTTATAACTGGCGCAAGATTTTTTTTCCATTATGCACTTCGAGAAAAAAGGCGAAATGTTGAGAAAAAAGTCAAAATTTCGAGAAAAAAGTTGAAATGTTGAGATTAAAAAGTCAAAATTTCGAGAAAAAAGTTGAAATGTTGAGATTAAAAAGGAAAGGAAAAAGGAAGAAAAAAAGAGAAAAAAGAAAAAAAAGAAGAAAATAAAGAGAAAAAATGTTAAATGGTTAAATTATTCTGCACTTTAAGGGTTTGTACTGCAAATTTTATTGTACTGGTACAATGACAATAAAGACAATTCATTCATTCATTCATTCATTTTTTTCTACCGAAGCGAAATAAGTTAATTCGAAGAAGAACAAACTTTTAAAGCGTTCCAACACATACATTTACAGTTGTAAAACAACATTGCAGATAAGTGTGTTTATATTGCACTTATATTGAATTATATTGATCAATGTTAATTCTGCGAAGTTAAGGGTCAAATCTGTGACTTTCACACTGATATATCTTTAAATTATGAATGTATAGGTAACAGGCTCGTGCAATACAGCTCCTTTACCACTAGGTGGCAGCAGCTTACTGTACTTAACTCACTCGCTTCTGCTCCATGGGTATCTCCTGCAGGGTCAGCCCAACATCATGCATCACTTCAGTGGACCTGCTTGCAGAAAAGAACATATAAAAACATGCTGTGTGTTGGTGCAGTTGTGGGAGGAGCCTGATTTCAGTCTCCGAGGGTACCGTTGTATTCAAAATTGTCCAGAGTTGGTGTCTTTTTATCTCGGTTGCTCAGAGCAACAGATAAACACAGAAGAGGAAGAAAGGGGAGACAAGGACAAGAGAAGATTAGTTATTTCTTTTGATAGCAGCTCAACAAGCTACTCTAAATGCAATGAAGGATTTTCCATCAGAACAGAACCATGACTGAGTCGTGTGGTGGGATCTCCCGATTTAGAAAAATGAATTGCTTGTTTCTCTTCATCAGTGAATGGAAATACAAACACATCTGAGGCTGAATCTATTTTACATTTCTAGAGAAGGTCCATTCAGTTTCATACAGCTTTTCCAGACCTTATGTTCGGACCTCTATCGGGTTCTATCCCCGGCAGAGCTTGGGTTCCAACAAGGGTCCAAAACAAAGGTAGCTGATATAAGTAAGTAAGTAAGTAAGTACATTGTATTTGTACAGCGCCCTTCACAGACCATGGTCACAGAGCGCTTCACAGTTACAATAAAAACAAAACACAGTTAAAAGATACATACAAATTTAAGTTTAAAAGGCCAAGACCACACATTGACGATCATGACAGCCCCAAGACAATTAGGCAAAAGCCTGCACAAATAAATAGGTCTTAAGTTTCCTTTTGAAGGAGTCAACAGACTCCATGGAACCCAGAGAGAGTGGAAGATCGTTCCAAAGCCTGGGAGCAACGGCCTGGAAGGATCGGTCTCCTCTGGTCCGGAAGCGAGTTCGTGGAATTTTGCACTAACTGCAGGCGAGACAGCTCCTTCTTGTTTAGACAAGAAAACAAACTATTACAATAGTCCAAACACGAAGACACAAATGAGTTTAGAGATATTCCTCAGATGAAAAAAGCAATTCCTTGTCAGCTGTTTGCAGTGTTGCACTAATGACATGTCTTTGTCAAACACAACACCCAGGTTTCTTAGGCTCGGTTTAACAGACTGGCCCAAGTCACCCAAATACTGGTTAATCCCAGGAATAGAGTCATCAGGGGCAATAACCAGGGTTTCTGTTTTGTCCATCCACAGCTGCTTCACACTTAGCTGTTGTTCACACTTAGCCATTGTTTTATCTCCACCAAGCAATGAACTAAGGAATTTAGCCTGTGGAGTAGGCTTAAAAGAGCAGTAAAGCTGAATATCATCTGCAAACATGTGGTAAGAGACATCAGGAAATCTCTGGATGATTTTTCCCAAGGGGATCAAATACAACAAAAATAATACAGGACCCAAAACAGAACCTTGGGGGACTCCACACAACAGATCTGCTGACCCAGACCTTATTTGGTTAGCTGTGACACTAAAGCTACGCCCAGAAAGGTATGACGAGAACCAATGGAGAACTGAACCTGACAGCCCTACTTCATCCCTCAGTCTTCTCAACAGGATTTGGTGGTCGACGGTGTCAAAGGCTGAGGACAGATCTAAGAGAACTAGAACAGTGCATTTTCCCGAATCAGCAGACATCATAATGTCACTGGAAACTGTCCCTCCCTTTTACAAACGTTGCCACCGGTTGTCAGAGGTATCGGGTATTGAGGAAGTGGACAGCACTGGGGTCAAAGGTGGCTTCCCTCCTCTGTGTTTTGCAGGCAGCGCTCATCAGTCGGCTCCCATCTTGCAGGGTGATTGTGTAGAAGGTCATTTTACTCTCATTGGAGGAGTGATGGGAGATGGTTAAGATGTGTTTAATGGGCCAACAACCTCATCTTTCTGAGCTGGTGCTGCTGCCGATGTTTCCTGAGGGTTTCCTCCAGGAGGTTGTTGAAGATAGTACTCAGATTTAAAAATAAGGGAAATATTCCGCCACCCGCTGTCCCACCAGCCCAACCGAGGTCCAGTATCTCACATTTTAAGACAGATTTGAAAGAAATCTAAAATATCTACCTGTCAACCACTCACAAACTACAATTATGAGCTCAGAATCTGGTCGGCCGACCTTTGTTGACACTGAAATGCTGTGGACTTACTATGTGTGTAGTTAATATAATAGAGCCTAAATGAAAACACAAATGAATTAAAGTACATTTAAATATTTTCAGTTTATATCCACATTGATTGTCTTCAAGTAAAACATTTACATTTTCTTTTCATTTGTCATTTTCACTCATGTGGCTCTCTGGCTTTCATGACTGATGACAGGCGCATGTTTCTGTGTCTCCAGCTGGTGCTGCTGATGGACATCGTTCTTCCCCCGCCAGACACTAAAATCGCAGTTACGAATCTTTCAGAATGCATAACTGAGCCCCGTCATGCTCCTCTTTAGGAAAGTAAATTTTCTATCCCATTTTTAGAGATATTTACACAAAGTCTTTGCTTTTTGGGCAGAGATGCCTTCTCTCTCGTTACATCCATCCATCTCTCTGATTTGTTGTTCCGAGTTTGTTCCCGTTGTTGCCACTAACCTCGTGAGAACCAGGTTACAGCAAGCAGCAGTTCTTGCGAGGCCAGTGAGAATTAAGTTTGGAGAGGCACAATAATGCTTTTTAAAAATGATTATATTATAAAAAAGGGAAATTTATGGGAAAATGCTAATACAGGAGGAAAGGCAGGGAAAGAGGTAAAATACGGGAGTTTCCCGGGCAAAACGGGAGACTTGACAGGTGTGGACTGCCTCAGTCAGCTGCCTTTAGCCGTTGGAAAAGATCACTATCATCTCCTTGGGAACATGTTGAACAGCGGATAGAAAAGCTACTGACGGTACTGACCCCTGACCCCTAACAAACAAAGTCAAAACCAGAGGAACCGGACTCATTTTTGTGAGAGAGAAGAAGTAGGATGGGAACAAAGAACTCAACGTTTGACACCACAGGCTGTGATGGGGTCGTCATTTCAAAGAAACAAGTCTCTGATGAAGCACAGACATGTCCCTTTATATATCTTTCCTGATTTTCCACCCTGAACATCTCCGGAGGTTTAAGTGCTTCAGTGTGTGTGAGAGAGTTTTCATGAGACTTTGACAAATATTTGCTTATTTACACCTTCTGTGGTGCATCTCTTTTGTGCTCGACGGTGCTTTTATCATATATTTGGTGCATTGTTAAGCAGATTAGAGGAGCTGGAGCCCCTTTTGCAGGCAGCGATGGTCCAGAGCGAGAACATCCAAACCTTCTGTGGCGTCTTCTCCCAGGACGAGGGATTGAAACGAGCCTAATCTAGTGATTTAGTGCAGCAGGCTGTTTGTGAGAGTTTACTCCAGGTGCATGAGGAAGCACCTCCCTCCATATGTAATAGTACCGGTACTAGTCAGACCTGGGAGGTGGAAACAGATGATGTGTTGGTGCCCCCCCCCCTGTCTGCCCTTGGCACTGGACAGATGATGTCCATACTTGGCAGGATGCCGGGGCCGCGCTGCTAATGGACACATGGATCTGTTTGGATCCCTTCAACAACGCGGATGCACCAGCGAGGACGTGCAAACGTGTCTGATCTGCTGTTATCGGCCCCTTCCTTCGCCGCCCGTCTCGGATTATCATTCAGCTTCGGTTTAAAACAGGAAATGTCAAGTGATATGTCAGCGTTTCCGTCGTTGCCGGTCAGAATCTGAACGCTGGCCGAGCGGACGTGAGCCTGCCTGGTTTCTAAATGTCACCGCCGCGGTTGGATGAAAAGGCTTTTCGCAGCGCGGTGGACCAGGTACCTTCAGCTGTCAGCTTCACTTCATCACAACCGCCGGGCCGGAGGACAGAACGGACCAGATGGATGAGCTGGAGTTCCCCCCTCGTCTGGTCCGAACCCATCTGGCCTGACCTCGTGTCCCGGCGCTGCGTCTGGATGTTGAACGAACACAAACACGCCTCCGCATCATCGCCGAGCTGCCGGCTACAGCGCTGCACAACCAGGCAGAGCTCTGCAACACCCGTCAGCCTCGCAGGGGTCACGCTAATTGGCCTCTACTCTCTCTCTGTCTCTCTCACACACACACACACACACACACACACACACACACACACACACACACACACACACACACACACACACACACACACACACACACACACACACACACACACACACACACACACACACACACACACACCTTGACTCTCAACAGTAAACAGCCTCCCTCAGATCTGCCAGGTTCTCCAGTCTTTGGATCTTTCTGGGCATTTGATCCAGTTAACTCTGTCATCTCCTCCTCCGTCACCTCCAGTTCTTCTCTGCTCCATCCTTCCCTCTCTCAACCATCCTTCTACATGTCGTGCATGTCGTCTTGTGCTCTGACGGGCAATGGAGAGGATGTGGAAAATACATAAATGAGTAAATACTGTCAGTTGTTAAGTTTTGCTCTTATCTGAAAACCTCAGAGGTTCATGGAGGTGTCGTTCCCGAGTTAAATTATCAATTAATTCAGCGGTGATGTTACAATAAACAAAGCACCGAAGAAATATCTGCAACTCACTTCCGGTCACGTATGAAAGATTCCTGCACTTGGGAATAAAGTAAATTATAAGAAATTTCAGCTTGATTTGAGATAACATCCTTTAATGATCAAATATGAGTGCCAAGAAAAACAAAAACAAAATGCGCACTATGACTAATCCACTGAAGATGGTGGGAGGAGGAAAAAAGAGAGAGGGGGTAGTTAAATAAAAATACAAAGAAAATGACAAGAAAATTACTCCCAGGCCAACCTGTCATCATTTCTCTTTATGTACTGTGTTCTTTTCTTTCCTGATGGTACCGTCACTCGCTTTCCCTGTAAAGACTGGGCTGGACCCCATCCATCCATCCATCCATCCATCCATCCATCCATCCATCCATCCATCCATCCATCCATCCATCCATCCATCCATCCATCCATCCATCCATCCATCCATCCATCCATCCATCCATCCATCCATCCATCCATCCATCCATCCTGTCTGGTAACGTCATTGTTACATAATCACTGTCTTCATTAAGGTATATATGTAAAAATAAAAAGAGTAATGATCAAATATGTGTGCTGTCAAAAACATGAGAAGAAAGCGGGCAGCATGCCAGACTCAGAAGGTCTTGCGGATCAGGAAACATGTCCAAATAAGTCTCCACTCGCGGCTGTCAGGAACTCTCCCTGCAAACATTAATGGAGGACACATTTCTAATAGATGAGTGGTAATAAAATCAATCAAACGCCCCCCAAAGCCTCAACGAGCTGAGGTGCCGATGAAGAGAAATCCCTTCACATAAGGTGAGAGACAGATACAGTCACATAGGGCACAATTACACCAAGTTATTGCTTCTACAGGTGGATCCACGAGCTGCTAAATCAAGTGAGTGCTTTCTTTTCTTTCTAGTTTAATTTTTCTTGAGTAAAAAACGGTTAAATCAGAGATATGTTTTTGTTTGTCTGAGATTATATTTGCACAATACCTACACTTAATATCGGATGCTTTTTGCTGTTTTTGCACATACATGAACAGAAAACGGGATTAATAGAGGAAGTACTAAGTAGAACAGTCGGAAAGCGTTTTTTTTTTTTTCTAGGATACCAGGGTCGGCACAAAACAGTTTCTCTTTTCTGTGCTCATTTCTTGTTTTCTGGGTTACTTTTCCAACATTTCCACCGAGAGTAAAGGTGACAGGAGGCTTCAATAGGGTCCCGAGTGTTTGAATTCAGTCCATATCATCCTTGGTCCATATTACTCTTGAGCACATAGAGAATTTACCTTGATATCTGATAAATAGGTGACAAAAAAATAATAATAATGATGAGGTGCATGTTGTAGTAATTATTAAAGGGAAGAAAGAAAATGTTCATAATATGTTAACATAAAAGGTCTTCTTTTACAACATTCATGTGCATCACCCATTTGTACGACGGAGTATTAGGGCCAAACTAAGACAAAAAAATTTGGAAATTACGAGAATAAAGTCATAATATAATGAGAATAAAGTCGTAAAATTACGAGAATAAAGTCGTAATGTTGTGAGAATAAAGTCGTAATAGAATAAAGTCATAATATTATGAGAATAAAGTCGTAAAATTACGAGAATAAAGTCGTAACATTACGAGAATAAAGTCGTAACATTACGAGAATAAAGTCGTAATGTTGCGAGAATAAAGTCGTAATAGAATAAAGTCATAATTTTATGAGAATAAAGTCGTAATATTACGAGAATAAAGTCGTAAAATTACGAGAATAAAGTCGTACTATTACGAGAATAAAGTCGTAACATTACGAGAATAAAGTCGTAATATTACGAGAATAAAGTCGTAATGTTGCGAGAATAAAGTCGTAATAGAATAAAGTCGTAATATTACGAGAATAAAGTCGTAAAATTCCGAGAATAAAGTCGTAATGAATAAAGTGGTAATTTATGAGAATAAAGTCATAATATTATGAAAATAAAGTAGTAATTTATGAGAACTCTAACAGGAAGAGCAGTCTTCTCCCTGTGTTAAAATGAAGAATATTGAGCATCTTGTGAAGTTATATTTATATATTTATAATATATTACAACTTTATTCTCGTAATATTACGACTTTATTCTCGTAATATTATGACTTTATTCTCATATTTTTACGACTTTATTCTCATTACATTATGACTTTATTCTCGTAATTTCCTTTTTTTGTTTTTTTGTTTGGCCCTAATACTCCGTCGTACATTTGTACCAATACTTTATCTCAAATTTATCTGCGCAGAGTCTGAGAGAAAATGTCAGCCTTTTCCATGACAAACATCTCCTGGAAAGCGGTTGTTTTAAGTGAATCGGTGCTGAAACACAGAGAGCAGCTGAAGTGGGCTGGAGTGTCGGTGTATCCCGGCCCTCTCCGCCGGCGCTGAGCGAGCGGCCGTTTGACACCATGTTCTTATGCAATCAGCCGAGGCATCGGAGCGTAGCCATGGAGGAGGCACCAGGGACCGCTCTCAGGAGCGGCCGGCTGAGATCTGCCCGCCAGTGTGACAGGGACGAGGCCAGGAGGAGATGCAGAGGGGGGGGGGTCAGCAGAGGTGGTAAACACCTCAGAGATACTGCTGTCAACACCGTGATGGAAGAGGAGGAAGAGCTGATGAAGGTGGGAGCCGGTGGAAAAGAGAGGGAGAGGAGGTGAGCCGCAGACAAAGATGAAGAGACAACGTGAGGTCAAAACACAGAGAAGAAAAAAGGAGACACAAGAGGAAAGAGAAGCATGAGTAGAAGTGACGAAGGAGGCTAAAGGCTGAAAGCTGCAGAGAAGCTTCAGAATCAGTCCTCCTCCTTCAAACCTGCTCTGATTAATGCATTCATTAGTCGACTGCTAAGAACGATAAAAAAAACAGGTTCTGAACTCTGATGAAACAGGAGATTCTTTACAGTTTGTTTTGTTTGATTTTTTCAGTGTTTTATTAGCTTAATTCTGCATCTCTTCATCTCATCTCGGGTTAAACTTCTCTGCAAATCAAAGAAGAAGAGGAAGATCTTGACCTTGAAGAAGATGGACAAAAACCTCTTTCGTTGTAGACAAATTATTGCGGTTGTAAAAGTAGTCAACAGACAAGTGAGGGCAGCAGGTGATGATGCAGCAATGCATGATGGATAATAGTTATAGCTTAACCGCATCGTAATAATGAGGCCAAAAACAGCTGGAAACTAGATTTTGATAACTTTAGGTTGACTGGATACGTTGCATGCAAACCTGTAAATTCAAAGTTTGTGATATTTGAGTTTCTTTGCTTAAAAAAAAAAAAAATCCTGGGTGTTTCCATTGCAAGTTTTTAATTGCGATGTTTAGGTTTTGTGTAATTCTAGTGGTGATGGAAAACGCAACTCGTGTCAAACGGTTGGCTGTCGTCACATAAGTCCTGGTCGGCCTGAGAAGGACCTAGAGATGGAGCCGGAGCTGATGGGTGGCGACGGTCAGCCGGACGACTGCTGGATCTTTGGCTACGAGCTACGAGCTACGAGCTCCAGCAGCAGCGATCAGCCAAACGTCTGTTCCAAGCAACAACTCGGCTCGTTCATTTTACCCATTTCCAAATGTTTTTGGGCATTAACCGTGGATGGGTGGAGACACCTCCTGCAGATAGAGCTCAGAAAATAGTCTTTAAAAAACAAAAACCACTATTTATCTATTTCTGGGTACCACCCTTAGTGAAACGATAATTAAGCAACAGCTGCTTTGTTTCAGTACTCAATTTGTTGTATTGTGTGTATCAGGAGGTTTGTCACAGTTTGATCTTTCCGCTCGGCCAGACAACGAGACTCCGTCTCAAATGAGCACTAAAGAAGAAAATTACACTCCACATTCTCATTATTCATGTGCAAAATGATGCCCCTGCTAATATCAGGCGTCTCCACAGTGAATCTGCCTGTTGGCGTTATTAGAAACGCTGCAGTTTTCTTTGTTACGCAGGTGTGATGAGGCTCCTCCAACCCTCCACTATGAAACTAATTTCTTTAAAACAAGACTGTTGCGTTGGAAATGTGCAGAATGTGGCTTTAGCATATTGTTTTTTAATGCCGCAGAGGGATGGCCTCCAGCACCTGCACTGACACAGCAGGTTCAGCAGGTTTACTTTACTCTTACAAGAGGAAAAGCTCTTTATTGATACAGACGTCTGGCAGATGCAAGTCTTTTGTCCGTATTTGTGTCACAGCATGATTAAATAGAAGGAGATGAATAATTAGTGATCTGCTGCAGCTGTGACAGCCAGTTTCCCTGAATCATTGCCCCACTTCTACTTTGACGAAATGCTGTTATTATTCTAGATATCCAGTAGAATAGATATACACAATGCAACATGTTAAGCTTAATACTTAAACTAGACATATATCTGGGTTTTTCAGAACATACATGATTTATAAAGTGGGTCAATTGATTGATATATGACGCTAATATTATATCCCCATTAAATATCCATCATCATCTGTTATCCATCGGGATGTACCTTCATCCATCTCGTAGGACATTCAGTCAGATATCAACATAAAATATGATTGATGACCAGAGGTGTCAAGTAACGAAGTACAGATACTTTGTTACCTTACTTAAGTATAAATTTTGGTTATCTATACTTCACTGGAGTAATTATTTTTCAGACGACTTTTTACTTTTACTCCTTACATTTTCACGCAATTATCTGTACTTTTACTCCTTACATTTTAAAAACAGCCTCGTTACTCTATTTCATTTCGGCCTTTAAAAAGAAACTATCCAGTTAAATTGCTCCATCCGGATAGAGTGAATTTGGTTGTGGTTGTTTCAGATGTTCTTGTCCAGTTTTGTTCTTACATCCGTTCCCTCAGATTCCTGCAACTAAACTTGGATGTACATTCCAATAAAGGTTAGGATAAATGATAACATGCCTCTGAAGTTTGACTTTTTGCACCATTACAATACTTATAGGCAACTAGTCATCATATCTGCTGCTCTCTGAAACACATGTTAATGCTCAATAGTACACATATATGGTTCTTTAATATATTTGCATTATACTAAGATGCATTCATTTTCAATGGCTTTTTTCACCCTTACATTTCTTTTACTTTTATACTTTAAGTAGTTTTGAAACCAGTACTTTTATACTTTTACTTGAGTAAAAAACTTGAGTTGATACTTCAACTTCTACAGGAGTATTTTTAAACTCTAGTATCTATACTTCTACATGAGTAATGAATGTGAATACTTTTGACACCTCTGTTGATGACTTACAGAAATCAACCCCTACCTCATGTAAATAACCTTAAATAAGTTGTTTGTGAATTAAACTGAACCCAGTAGTCAAATGAAAATCTAAAACTAGTGGACATTCATCTTGGCTGCACTTTTAACCTACAAACCAACAAACTATCTGTGTTGTGTAAACCCTCCTCAGTAACAGAAAAAATGAAGTTGTAATAAGATAACAGATACACTCTGTCACCCAGGGCCTGTACTAGTCAGGATTAGTGGCTTAGTGATTGCGGGATCTGGCCTTGGTATAAATTTGCTGGCGTGTCCACTTTTTGGAAGATCTGCAGCCATCTTCAGTGTTTTCAACTCATAAGTGATCTTTCCCTCTGCACTCAACTCTGAGCTGTTGGGAAAAGCTTTGGGAAACATTTTCAGTTTGATGTGTGTCAACAGTTTCTTCTCTATAACCATTGCTTATGCCCTTCCCTCTTGGCATTGTGTGTTAACACACACCTGAATGCCAGACCAGCAAGCTGCTTTGATAGCAGACTCACACCCAGCTGCAACCTCCAAACACCGGAGCCTACACTCGTACAGGTCATTTCTCTCAGATCAATAACATTTATTGTGATAAGATTAACCCTTGTACTGTCTTTGGGTCAAAATGACCTAATTCTCCTGTCCTTCTTTCCTCCTGCTCTCTCCTTCCTTCTCCCTTCCTCTTTCCTCCCTTCCTTCCTTCTTTTCTTCCTTCCTTCTTTTCTCCCCTAGTACATTCTTTCCTTGTTTTCTCCTTTCCTTCCTTCATTCTTTTTTCCTTTCCTTCCTTCTTTCCTCCCTCCTTTCTTTCTTTCTTTCTTTCTTTCTTTCTTTCTTTCTTTCTTTCTTTCTTTCTTTCTTTCTTTCTTTCTTTCTTTCTTTCTTTCTTTCTTTCTTTCTTTCTTCCTTTCTTCCTTTCTTCCTTTCTTCCTTCCTTCCTTCCTTCCTTCCTTCCTTCCTTCCTTCCTTCCTTCCTTCCTTCCTTCCTTCCTTCCTTCCTTCCTTCCTTCCTTCCTTCCTTCCTTCCTTCCTTCCTTCCTTCCTTCAGGTTAAGAAATCCTGACTTTTAATTCCAGCATGGAGCAGTGGAAATCATGTTTTTCTTGTGATCCACATCAGTCGTTGAATTCTGAACCTCCCGTCTGACTCGATTGCTGCCCCGACTTGGAGTCACTCCACCTCCCAAATCTCCACAGCATGTTTCTTCTAAGGTCCCATATGTGTCCCATTATCGTCTCTGCGGAGACGCTCACTTTTCAGCTTCCTATATGTACCTTCAAAAGTATAGACGCGGGGGCGGAGAAGCAGAGACGTGTGAAAGGGAAGAGAATCCAGCAGAAGAGGAAGAGCGAGACAAACAGAGGTGAAACAAACAGAGGAAGCACAACGCTGAGTCAGAGGGAGACGGAGGCTGAGGTGAGAAAGAGGCTCCCTGGTGGGAGCTTAACTGCTCTTACTCCTTTCCAACGGCAATAAGCGCTCATTAAAAAAAAAAACACACAAAATAACATTTTATTTATGATGCATACATCTGAACTTAAATCAGCTCTAAAAACACACTTTTTCTCCCTGGCTTTTGATTGGTTTTAGTGGATTTTGGGAACATTTTATTTCCAGCATATTCAAATTTTTAATTATTTTACTCTTATTTTTTATTTCATTGTATTATTGTATTTTGTACTCATCTTATTCTATTTATTTTATCTTTGTTATATATGCCTTTTATTTAGCTGTTTTTGAACTCCACAGCACTTTGGTCAACCTCGGTTGTTTTAAACTGTGCTATAAGTTTTATTCAGCTCAAGAAGACAACACCACTGGCTCCAACTCATATTCAAAGGTTTCCACTTTAGTTATCCATCTTACTTAAAACAATATTTGATTCCATATACATCCTCATATTCTCTCAGAAACACTCAGCACCCCTTCTTTTTTGTTCCTTTGACATTTAAAGAAATTGGCAGAAGTGCTTTTAATTTCAAAGCCCCATCAGACTGGAACAACCTACACATCAATATAAGAGAACTCAATTCATTACATCTCTTTAAAAACTCACTATTCTCCAATCTCAATAAACCATGTAGTTGCCTCTAGTGGTATTGCCTTCTCACTTTATTTTGATCTTATTTTTTTTATTATTTTTTTTTTTTAATACATAATGTATCTATTTTTTCATATATTGTATAATAATGATGATGACAAAGACTATTATTAATATAGTTGCTTCTGTTGTTATTACTGTGTTATATGCAGCGTTTACTTGTACTCTTCGGGTGTGGTAGGTCTTGGGGACTGGTGTGTGGGCGGGTTTGTGTGTGAGAGCCTTATGTATTATGTATTATGTATGTTGTATGTGACTGTTTTGTACTGTGTTGTATGTTTTATGTTGGACCCCCTCGAAAACGAGATGATTCATCTCAAGGGGGCTATCCGTTAATACAATTTATTATATATTCATACACCCATAAACATACAGTCAAACCTGAAAACAAACAGCATCATCATCATCAACAGACAGCATATAATCCTATATACAAAGGCCTCCTGCAGATCTACATTTTTTTAATCTATTTTTAAAAAACAACCAAAATAAACATTCAGCACCATGTCTACAAATTTCCCAGGCCTCCTGAAATGTTCTTCATCATTGTTAATTCTAGCCAACATGCATTCATATCATGCAACTTCCACTGTTTTACATCTTGGGCGACTGTATGAGCAGCTGTGACCATCCCAACTTTTAAAATCCCCCGTTCATATTTAGATATATTTAGCATTTCTATTTGGTTCCAATACACTGTGCTATATAAATAAAGATTGAGTTGAGCTGAGTTGAGTGAAAAGGACAGAATCAGTCTGAAATGTGGATTTCACATGTATTTGCATGTAAATGCGGGAGCACAGACTTGTTTCTGCAGAATAAACTTCAGATTGGAGCTCTGGAAACATCCAAGTTTATCCCTGCAATGCCGTGGGGAAACTCCTCAGTGTTTCTGACAAGCTGTTCCCTTTATTAACCTCCCCCCCCCAAAAAAAAGAAGCAGAATGAGAGAAAAGAAAGGAGACATTCCTGTAGTTAATAATGCATTTTATCTGAAATATACATAAAAGTCTCCATTCTGCACTGGAGTTATGCAACGCAGGGCTCTGCGGATCAAACGTCTCTCAATCCCGGAGTTGGAGTTACGTAACGCTCAAGATGGAAGTCGTGGAAGACCTCAGGGCATCATCATTATTTCTGCTCATAAAACAAACTGCTTCTGCCTGCACTGAACAGTGGCAGCTGCTATGGTATTATATAAAACCAATAATTGCATCTCTTTGCCTCTGTTGTTGTTTTTCTTTGTGCACACCGTCCACTCGCACTCCTGCACATGGACAGAAAATGAGAGCGGCGGTGCTGATTGTTCAGAGTTTTTCCCGTGACGGGGAGAGACTTACAGGCCGGGCAATTCATTGAATTGCTGGCGTGAAACTTTGGAAGGTTGCAGAAGACGATGCATCTTGCAGGAGTGGTACACGTTTGAAAGAAATTACACTGCAACCTCCTCCGGTGTATCCAATGAGATTTGTCCTCCAATGAGCAGCAGCAGCACTTTAGAAAACATCTTTGATCATGAATACAGCGTTGGACATGTGGTCAGATTCAGACCGGCGGTCCTGCCTCAGCACTGCACTAAATGATTGCTGCTTTATAAAAAAACACTGAAAAAAGGAACTTTTTATAGCTTTAAAGGCACACTATGTAGTCATACAACTCCAGACCAAATGAGGGCAGCATTTTGTGAGAAAGTCTGTGACAAGGCTCAAACAGGCGCACATCTTTCCTTGCTCTCTCATTGGATGAATGAGGATTCAACTTATGGCCTGAAATATTTGTCGTGCTAAGACATCTGTCAGCAGTCAAAGATGGGTCAGTGACATGTTGGCTAGCGTCTCTAATGAATCTTTGAGTTGTTCACACTTAAATGTCAGTGGGGAAAAAATCACAAATTTGCTGAGATCTAGTAGCTCATTGGCTACTGAATGTCTCAGCTCCTCATGTCGATGTCAACAGAGGTAAGTTATTAATGTCATTCAAATTATAAACAATGTTATCATGCAGGATTGAGAAGGAACAGTCATTAACAACGTACATTAACACTTCCCGCTTCTCCACAAACACGACGAGCAGAGTTTTGGTGCTCTGACATCGACATAAGGCGCTGAGTCATTAGCAGACAATGAGCTACTAGATCTCGGCTATGTCCCGCCTCCCTGCTGCTGATTGACACAGCGCTGATTTTGTTGATTTTTATCAGACTGGTTCCCTCAATCAGAGTTAGAGTTACGTAACCCTCAAGGATGGACGTCATGGAAGACCGTGGGCAACCGTGGTTACTTCTACTGACACATTAATCAGACTTCCACTTGGAAGTTCACGTTCCATCTGCAGGAAGACGTATCCTGGTCATGTCAGGGAGCTACAGAGCCTTCATATGTCCGCGTTTTGCTCTGTTGGACCACGTTTGTCCGCTTCAGCAACTGTTGTTTTCATTCAAACTGCTTTTAAAGGTAATAAAGGTATTATTTTGTTTCAGAGACCAGAGGGTCCAATCTCATGTTTTGTGACAAGCAAATTGAAAACTACTTTGTCAAGCTAATACTGCAATTGTGATCTTTGCTGCAAGGCATTTCTGCATTAAAGAAGAGGACTGTTACTGCAACATGTTACTGCACTAAAACAGAAATGAACTCTATAGTGATGATCTGTTCTTCATCATCATTTGACTCAAGGTTTTTATTTATTTGGGAGGAACACATCATCATCACACCTGATACGTGCACCTTCCATACTGAATATTAATCTTTGCAGAGCACGCTGCGCTATTTTTGTCCGCTTTTATGGAAAAAAATGACCAATAATTATCCTGGAGAACATTGGGAGAGGAAGCATTGTTGACCATCTTCTTCCACAATGGGGCTTTGTGTTTTGGCTAAATGCAGCGATCCAGAGGAAACTGATTTGAATAACAGAGATGCCAGCTGTGCCTCAAACTGCCCTTTGTCATTGCTTCCTTTCATGGGTTTTGCAGGACTCTCAACAACTGTGCTTTTGTCACAGCCAAGCATCCACAGCTCCGAGGGTGATCAGGTGAGAAGCAGGCTTATCCCCAGGACGGATCTAGGTAGATAAATCCATCCATTTTCTATACCTGCTTTATCCAGTGCGGGGTTACAAGGTCTGCTGGAGCCAATCCCAGCTCATTACCGGCGAG
The DNA here is from genome assembly GCF_033807715.1 of Cololabis saira. Classification (NCBI taxonomy): domain Eukaryota; kingdom Metazoa; phylum Chordata; class Actinopteri; order Beloniformes; family Belonidae; genus Cololabis; species Cololabis saira. The sequence goes on from NC_084604.1 coordinate 15,429,568, forward strand.
GGGCAGAGGTTAGATAGTAGTTAGATGCAGTACAGCTAAAAAAACACCAACAAAAACCCCAAAACAAAACAAAAGGTCTACAGATGCAGCAAAGCCTCTATAAAGGAACTGGAAAACCCTTCTGTAACTTCACCCTGAAGATTCATCGCCATCAACCCAGATCCACCGCGGTGACCCCGTTGATACCTGCCCACCTTCTTCAGTTACCACAAACTGGCTATTTCAGCTCAGTGTAGCTCACGCTAATGTCTCATTTCCACTCGGCCTCGGTTCTGAGGTCCGGGACAAACAATACGGACAGTTTTTCAACAAGAGCTCTAATTAATGCACAAACTTGCACAGATTGTAAACACCGTACATTTTACAAGCAATTTATACTTTCTTTTTTTTATATACACTTTTAAATTTGCACATTTGCACAGTTACATCGTAGGTAGGGTTGCCACCTTTCAGAAATAGAAATAAGGGACGCCCGGATTTCAGCAGCGCAGGCGCCAAAAAAAGGGACATCCCCAAAACTTCTAAACTGCATAAAAATGTATTTATTTTATATGAAAAAACAAAATGCTTTTATTTAAAGTTTAAAGTGCTTTAATAGCATTGAACTTGCATGACTGTACAGACAGCCAACCATACTAGCAACTGAAATAGCCTATTCTACGTATGTCCACATCAGCCAGGATGTAGAATATAGCCCACAGGTGAAGGTCGGAAAATTAGAATATGGTGTAAAAGTTAATTTATTTCAATAATTCAACTTAAAAGGCAAAACTAATACATTACATAGTCTCATTACATGCAAAGTAAGATGTGTTAAACCTTTATTTGTTATAATTTTGATTATTGAATTGTTTATTGATTTCATAATATAGAGATTTTTTATTTGGGGTTTTCATAAACTGTGAGCCATAATCACCAAAATTATAACAAATAAAGGCTTGAAATATCTCACTTTGAATGTAGTGGGAAATAATATATTTGTTTCACTTTTAGTTGAATTTACTAAGAATTGAGTTTTGCAATATATTCAAATTTTCCGACCTTCACCTGTATATTATGACATCAATAAATAAGAACATAATATATGTCCGTATTGGTTCAATACGGAACGCAACGTTTAATTCCCAATTACGTAACAATTACGTATTTCAAGGGACGGGTAGCAAGCCTAATTGTAGGTGAACCTACGATGTGGAGTTATTACCGTTACCTATATATTGTATCATCCTTTGTATCGTAAAGTTTTTCTTTTTATCATATCACATAGTTTTTATGTGTTTTTTTCTTTTTTTTGGCACCGATGTGGAACTTTACACTAATCTTGTTGGACTCTTGTAGAAAGTATGACGATGACAATTAAGACCAACAATGAATGAATAATTAGCAGGATTTTGAAAAAAAAAATAAATCTTTCCATCTTCTCCCTGTGTGGCGTTATTGTTCGTGCTTCAAGTGTACAGCATTACTAGAGAAGTTTGGCTCCCACTGCAACGACAAGTGTGATTTAACAACATTAGCATTAGCATCGAGCTAATCCATTCGTTAAAAACTGCACCTCCTCTGACTGACCACCAGGGGGCAAGCTCTGTTTTTCACACAGCCTGAGGCCGAGTGGAAACCTGACAACCTATGATGCTTCTGTCCAACACCTCAGATTTGGAAAATAAAAAATTGAAATTAAAACAAATTAATTTTGAAAGAGTCTATAGTTAAAGCCTTGGACTAAAGAAGTGATCAACCTTTGTAATTTGAGCTGAGACAGGCGACTAATGAACTTGTAAAAGTCAAGTACATTATATTATGATCAATATTACATTTTTCAAAAACAATAAAAACAAAACTGTTTATAATTTGACATATAGTCAGTAATAAGTGACAATAAACAGATTGTAACTCTACAAAATTGAAATCTGATATTTGCCAGCGTCACCGATTCCTATAAAAGTGTTATTACCGTCGATCAACCGCCACATTGGAGACGTCTGAACTGTCAAATTGATACCCACAATTTTAAATCTCATCCTTTCAAGTCTGTCTCACTGGAAAAGTCTTGAGGCTGCTGAACCCAATTTTCTCTCCAAGTGGAAAGAAGTTAAATCACCAAGCTCAACCATCTTTAGAAAAGGACGTTGGTGACACTGGAACACAAAAGAAGGGTTTACGTGCAAAACAAATTGTCTTTTGAGGATTAGTTTAAAAGACAACATTCATAATTTTTTCATGTTTTCATTTAATTTAAATTAAAAGAAAAAAAAGTGAATTGTAAGTTTACTCTATGACACATTTGAACATTTACAAGCTTGAAAAGCTGAATGCATTTACAAGCTTTTCATTAAAAATTTTCCCTGCTAAAACACAGTGGGGCTGCGAAATATTCTTTTGACTGAAAGATGAAATAAAAGCAGTTTCGTTTGAGAATTTATCAGTTTCATTAATGAAAACTGGCAGACTTAAGAGACACTATCACTAATCCCAGCAGAAGCTCTCTCTGTTCTCTCTCTCCTTTGAGATGTGTGGAAGCACTTGGACACTCCCGACAACTCCTTCACACTTCCTTACCAGTGCATTTTCAATTTTTTTTCAATACATAAAAAAAAAAAAAAAAATCAATGTTCCTGCTCCAAGGTGCAGCAAGTAAAGTTTGGTGTGTATCTAGTTCTGGGTGAAGAAGGTTCAGAAGAAGACTACAGTTGCACATTTCATTAACAGGTTTAGGGTCCACAGGGCTGGAGCCGACCTCCCTGGACCGGGACACAAGAGGAGCCATAGCTGCGTTGCCATTAGAGGTAGTTTTTCCAGGCGCCGGATCGTTGATGTGTGTCTGCATCATCAGGAACGGCGCTGCAAAAGTGTCCCTCAGGGACCTGTACGCGGCAAAAAATGCTGCTATAGTGGGGGAGGTGCTGATGAAACCTCCTGATCGGGCGTTTCTGCTAATTAAGGATTTCTAAATTACATTCAACACTCTCACATAAACATGAATCATGTGACCGCAACTCATTTGAATCTATTAGACCAGAAACATTTTGTTACGAGTACATTTGATGACGTTGGAGATTACAAGAAAAAACAATAGATGGACTGACGAGGAGGTTAAAGTCTTGATAGCGTTTTATGCCAATGTAGAGATCCAGTGGGGGGGGTTACCTGCTTTACTTGTTTACTTGCTGCTTCTTCTTCTTTTATTCTTTTGCTGCATTCTTCTTTATCACCTCATTTAACTATGCCGGTCGTTTGTGAACAGCAATAAATGCGCATTACCGCCACCTCGTGGTCAGCAGTGTTATTTGTATGATCAATTGTTTTCACGTGGCGATATAGTTTAATGGAAACACGGAAGCTAAGGACGGGGGTCGGCCCTATTGGCGCATATTGATGGCGCTTATTGAGGACAAATTGAAACGATGGAAAAAAAAGTTCCAAAGAGATTCAAGGTGAACTCCAAGGTTGTTGAAAGAAAATCATAAAAAGCCAGACTGGAAATGTTCAGAGTGCACAATGACAAGCCACAAAGGCTTGTCTGGGAGGACGTCCTTTGGACAGATGAGACACAACTTTTTGACGTGTCAAATATGTTCAGAGACTACTGTGAAACACGGAGGAGGCTCGGTTATGTTCTGGAGCAGCTTTGCTGTGTCTATTTCAGGGTGTCTTGAGTGCTGCGCAGTGTCAGAAAGCTTGGTCTCAGTCGCAGGTCATGGGTCCTCCAACAGGATAATGACCCAAAACATACAAATAAAACACCCAAAATTTAAAACAAAAAACCCAACACTTCTCGAGTGTCCTTCTACGAGTCTCAAGTCCTATTGATCATCAGTGAAAAGAAACTACCGTAATACTTAAAATAATGACAGAGTCCCAATTATCCGCCGGGAGTAGCCAAATATTTTTATATTAAACATCCCAAATAAAGGCCGGGTCAAATGTTGTTTTTCTGGTTGATTAAAGAATATTCTACCGTATGCAGATATAGCCGACCTAAACACAAACAGATAACCTTGAACGAATTGAAAAGTGTGTGACTATTAATTTAGTTTTAGAGTGACGTCTGATGACGTGTTAAGTTGAGCGGCTTGTGCATCAAAGAGAAAGGAACACATTCATCACCATGGCCAGCAACACGGCTCCTCACAAGAAATATGATGTTCAATTTAAGTTTAAATGTAGTTCGATATGCAAAATGGTGGAGAAGCCGCGTCCAGAGAATTCGGTGTGGACAGTAAAAGAGTGAGAGAGCACAAGAAAAATAAAACTAGCTATGGAAAACAGCAAGCACGAGGTTGGTGGAGGGAGAAACCCCCCTCAAACCTGAGGCAGTTGGGGCAGGGCCCACAAGACCACAGGAGTCTTTAAATATTTAGACATTTTGCACCCTAAATGATTGATAATCTTTGCAGTCTTACACAAGGTACACTTTTCTGGAACTGGATCACAATAAAAAATCCAATTTTCCTTGGATTGGCAAACCTCTGGCCATCTGTGCTCCGAGGTGCCCAGGTTTTTACACCCAATCACTGGGCACTTAACCTGATAAGTAGCAAGACATTCCTCCAGGTGTTACTTTTCAGCACCATTTACTATTCCAGCCTTTTAGTTGCTCCTGTAAAGGCTTTAAAAACAGTCCACACTGATGTACTTGAATCATTACTGCCATTATTTTGATCTTAAGTGCTTAGGGTGGACTGGAGATGTAATAATACTCCACAACATGTGTCTGACTGTGATGATAATCAAGATAACGGCAAAGAGGATGTGGCTCAGATACGAGGAGGATATGAACGGTCAGATTTTCGAGACCGTTCATCGTCGTCAGGTTCAAGCTTTTGACGGCGCCGGTCAAAACAGCGCTCAGATAAGATGACGGATGATGGACGGTGGACATTCATCTACCTTTTCTCTGGCGTTTATCCAACAAACGGATGAACAAATGTGAGTTACGGTCCAGACTGCAGTTTACTCTTGACTGATAATTGTTCCAGGACTTTCTGAGCACGAACAACCACCGGCTATCAAATGTCAGCATCCATCTCCTTCTGCTCACAAGAGTGTGGCGTCTTCCCCCTCTGCTGCACTGCAGCCGTCCTCAAACATGTATCTGGGAAGTATTTGGATGCTGACGAAATGTGACAGACCTTGTTATGTTACTGTTATGAACTCCAGTCCAGGTTTCTCCATCAGGTGCTGATGGTGATATCAAGACAGAGCAGAGAGACTCTGCTGTGCTTCCTGGCTTCTAGGTTTCTGCTCCGATCTGCCCCCCCCCCTCTCCTCTTCCTCCTCCTCCTCCTCATCATCATCATCATCCCTCGGCTGGGAAAACCTGGGAAGGAGAATCCCTTTGTCTGAACGGCAGAGTTGCCATCAGCTCTGTCAGGCAGGACGACAAGCTGACTGCAGAGGTGAAAATGGGGAGTGGGGGGGGGTCACTTTCTCTCTTTCATCCCTCACTCTTTGTCTCCCTTTATTACAGCATCTCTCTCTCTCTCTTGCTCTCTCGCTCTCCTGTGCACTCGTTCTCTCCGCCTCGCCGTGTCTTTCCTTCTGTGATTGGTATGCAGGACCAGGCTCACTCTGTTCTGCAGTGTGGGCTTGTGAACGGTGCTGCATGTCAGGAGGAGACACCGGGAAGTGGGGGGGGGGGGGGGGGGGGGGGGGGGGGTAGCACTGCAGTGGCAGACACACACACACACACACACACACACACACACACACACACACACACACACACACACACACACACACACACACACACACACACACACACACACACACACACACACACACACACACACACACGAAACCCCTCCAAAGCTGCACCAGGAAACCCTTCCTGACTGAGTCATCCTTCTGCTGTCACTCAAACTGAACATCTGATTTTCTTTTTCGGCCCAACAGAAAGAGTCCACGTTTACATTTAAGTCTTTCAGCAAAACACAAAGTGGGTGCAAAAATACCCCCTTTTCCACCAAACCGGTTCCAGGACTGGTCCTGGGCCAGTACTGGTTCTGGTTCACAACTCGTTCAACTTGCGAACCAGCTGAGAACCGGTTTGCTTTTCCACAGCTCGTGTGCTAAGGGGAGCCACGTCATTACGTGACTGTAAACGTCAGTTACGCGTTTGTATTGGCGTGAAAACTGAAGCAACAGCAACTATGGACGACCATTGTACAGCTGCTGCTTCATTGGGATCAATGAAAACAGTCAGTGGAAACAGAAAAACCCGGTTCCAAACTCAGCACTGGCCCAAATCCGGAACCGGTTTAGTGGAAAAGGGGTAAAAGAGACCTCGGATGTTGTTGGGAACACGGATAGATTTTAAAAGCGTTGCTGCGTTACTGCTCGATGGCTTTGCATACAAAAGGATGGCGCCACAAGGAGACACGGACTTCAAGAAGGTTGAACAACGTAAATTTGTTCGTACAGAATGGCCAATCAGCACCGACTGGCCGTTCTGTGTCAACAGGATGTACGGTAGCGTAATCGCTTGCTTAGTCTCTCTTTTGCTCTCTTCTTGGGTCTCTGACTCGACCCTGCCGTGACGTCCACCACTCCTCCTCCAGCTCTTACAGCCCTCATAGATAATTCTGCAGATAATAAGACGGTAGGGGGACGACGCTTTCTGAACAAAACCCAAACACAATATCATCAGCTCTCCATCACCGCGGCTCTGCACAAACCAAATCCACTCACCGGTGGACGGAGGGGATAGATGTTTAGCACTTAGACTGTTTTAAAGGCATAATTTCATTAAATACTTCAGAAAAGTCTCAATCCAGTTCCAACCACAACGATGAAGATCCCCTATGTGCTCCTTTGTGCTCCATTTAAGTTCACTTTTACAATTCAAATGAATAATATTGAATATAATTGAAGATTTGAAGTGAAATGCAGCGACTTCAACCAATAGACAAGAATAATGGACATTTTTTGGGACAATGATAGAATAATTTTGTCCGTAATAGCAGAATAAAGTTGGGTGGAAGCGACACAAGCAGATGCACCACCGCTCATTTAGTGAGCCAAGCTGTTAACAACCCTAAATTATGGGCTTTTCCTTATGAGCAGGCGTCTTTTACTGCTACACGGCCGCGCTCGTTTCTGGGCTGCTTCATTCGCGCGGTCACGCGCCTCGGCGGCGGCGGCGGCAGCAGCAGGGATGTGGACGTCACAGAGAATGAGCAACCTGCTCTCCACTGCAGCGCGGAGGAGACTTCAATGGATTTTTTTCTCCTGGCGCTGGTTGAACCCAATTACACTTGAAGCAATAAATCCTTAGCAATGCAATTTCCCCTCTAGACAAGATCTGCTGGGCTTCCCCCCCTCTCTTTCTCTCTTTCTCTCTCTGCCACTCTACCTCTCCTCTGCAATACGCACAAGCGGCCCATCTCCTCGTCTGCAGTCACGCCACTTTTCCCTTCCCCTATTTTATAAATTACTGTTCTTCTGTAAATGCATTCTCTCTTTTGTGGTGTCCATCATTCTCGTCTTTTCTCCCTCCTGTCACTCTTCTGTCCACATCAGTCTTCCTCCATCCCTCATTCCCTGCTCCTATTACACAAGTCTCCTTATAACCTTCATCGCTCAGTGGTCCCTTTCCCCCTGTAAGTCCACTCCTCACTTTTCCTGACTCCGTTTCACCATCGCCCTCCTTTCTTTTTATCTATATCTTTTCTTTCGTTAGTCATACACTCAGCTACGGCTGTCACTTTTACTCCCTGTAGTCATCACTTCACTTTTTCCTATTTTCTTCTTCAAGGTCCCTTTATTCATGGCCTAGAAATCTAGATGGTAACTGCTTTAAATGTGGTACGTTGACCTTCCATCCGTTGGAGCTCATTAAGTACGTCCAAAAGTCGAGGGGAGTCAATCGAATCAATCTATTCTTGTAGCGAGAGCCTCTGGGCGGAGTTAACAGAATAATGACAGAGCGACAACGCTGTAATCTTAATAAATTGAACAGAAGACGACACTCAAATTGTTCCTTTGCCAGGTAGATGTCAGCTGATTGGCTGAAAGGCTACAGCCAATCTGCACTTTGGACCCTGCAACTTGTCATCCACAAAGACTCAAAGAACCCTGGTTTTTATCCTCCGTGACCGTCTCTTAGGAGTGTGTCGGATGAGGCCCATCTCATCTACAGAGGAGTAAACGGGTGAACTTGCTCCAACAATAAAGCGAGCTAATCTTAACGTGATTAATTATCTGTTTAACTTTATCTGTATCCAGCTGTGTTACACTGATGTGGAAGATGTCGGTCGAGTGTTTCACCTCAGGTTATTCTCTTGTTCAGCTCCCAAAAAAACTGCAGGAGTTTACCCTTTTTCAGCCTTCTGATTGGTCCCTGACCGACCAATCAGAAAAATCATTCTCCGTTGCTACATCCGGGTCAGAATATCCGTCTCTCTCGTTCACATCGATGGAAAAAGTGGAGGTTTTACTTTGCTTGTATCAAAATTAAAATCACTGGATTATTTTTTTAAAACTCTGTATTAGTAAAAGGAACTCTTGTAGCATTGTGAGGGTGCAGTGTTTTTTTTATCCACAAACTGGCAGAAATCCGATCCGTTCTTCCAAAACAATGTCGGCTCGGCAGCAGCTACAACCCATAGCTACAACCGCGGAAGCGTTTATCTTAAAATGGTTAAGCAGTTGTAAAAGTGACACCCGCTACCCAGAGAGAATCACAGGAATACATTTTATCCCAAAACCAACGGTAAATTACGAAAAATGTCTGCTTTGGATGAAGCTATGTGGACGGCCACACCTTCCACCGTGCTATCAGCTAAACTCATCAAAAGATCTTGTTTTCTAAACTCACTCCACGGTACCTGAAGTGTTCCTTTTTATTCATAGCTAGTTGCTGTTGATTTTCTTTGGTACAATAATTAGAAATAAAGTGATGTAGGCTCAAATTGTTGGATTTACACAACAAACTCTCCCGTTGACTCGTTTCCGTCGCTCTGAACACGTCACCCTCTTCGTTGCTTTGATCGGTCGTAGCGCCGAGTTGCATTCAAAGGCAGTTCGGTAAGCAACCGTTGGTGGGTGGGGGGGGGGCTTAAGGATAGTTTTCAGACCCTACATCTTCCTAGATGTGACTCTGATCTATCAGGCTACTATTTCTAGCCTTTCAAATGTAGTTCCTGTTATTTTCCTTGCAGATATTGTTAAAAAAATGTTGTCCTCCACCAAGTTTCATGACATTTCAATTTTTGTTTTTACAGCATGAACTGACAAAAATAACCTGGCCCTCACCTTGTTCACCTGAGTAACCTGTTGAATTATTATCTAGCTGAACTGTTATGCAATAAAAATGTCTCTTTTCCTTCAGTATAAAAGTTAATGCAGCCTTTAAACAAAACTTTACTGAATGCACATGTTTTTGAGAACAAATCCTTGTTTTTTTGCTCTAAGGCAGCCACATTCCTGAGTACAGAGGTGTGTCCGTCCCGCAGCGTAATTCTGCTTTAGTGACATCTGTATTGTCGCTCTGCCGAGGGAGGCGCCGGTGTCGGCACTTCAAAGAACGTGCTGCAGTTTCCTTTGTACCGACGCTGCTGGTAACCTGAGGCAACAACCTCGCTTTGGTTTTTATTGCTGATTATTCTTTAATGTTACCTGGATTTGTGTCACTTAATCTGCAGCAAAACTTACATTAAAACAGGGTCGGACCTAATGAAAGGAAGCCATTACTAACGCATATGAACAAGGCTGTACTTAGTCTTGACTTTAAGCTTTGTACCTTTTATGACAAGTTATTGTGGTTCACTTTGGCCGCTGCGGCTTCCTGCTGAGGGGTTGCTTCGTCTGCGGCTCGGAGGTTTCAAACAGAAACACTTCAAAGGACTTCCCCAATGGAAAAGGCACCTCGGGGGTTCTGGGTATCAGGTCTGCACTCTGACAGCCGAGCTATCTGCGTGCTGATGTGTTTTTATCCGGCCGCATTCTCCAGAGGGTAAACGCTGTCAGTGGTGTGTTAGGTCGCAATATGGCATTTGTAGAGGAAGCAAAGAGGAGGTATCGCTCATCCGGTATTCCAGGGTCAGGATCATTTTGCCCAAACTAATGTTAAGCCATGAAGGGTGGATGAAATGGAAAAATAAAGGTGATAAAAATGCACGCAAAACAAATGGAGGCAGGAGTGAAAACATATTGATTTAACATAGGCTACAAAGTTCCGATTTATCGCTATACTGTAAGAAATATAAGCAAATATTCCTTATAAAACTAAAGTGATTCAGGTTATTGACATTGGACTACGTTTACCGGTACATGCAGTCAAAATTCGGGTTATTGCTAATATTACGGTTACTGAAACATTCGTAATATTCCGTTTACATGGTAATTAATCATTTGGGATATCTGGATAAAACCAGCGACGCGTGGAGAACATCATGACGCAATTCCCGTCATTTCCGCTTCTTCTTCCTGTATCCAAATTCAAAACAAATGCTGCTTCGCGCAACTTTTCGCTCACTTTCTTGTAAATCTCGCTATCCCGGTACTTTGTACCGTCTACAAATGCCAAAATGTTCATATCCTTCATTACATTTCCTGGACTCAAAAGGAAGATTCCTTGCGAAAAGAGCATGCGCAGAAAACAAATTCATGTTCCGTTTGATCTGGATATTCCGTTAGGCGTTTACATGACCGAATATTCCGGTTTTAAAAGGAGTAACCCAGGGGTCATATTCGGGTTTTTAAAAACCGGAATATGAGCAAATTCGGGTTATTCAAAGGGTTATTGGTGTTTACATGGCCATGCAAAACTGGGTTATTGCTAATATTCGGGTTTTAAAAGGGTTATTGACTGCATGTAAACGCAGTCTATGTTATTCTTATAATCGATGTGTATTTTATTTTATTACAACAATTGAATTTTGTTAAATCTTAAAAATAAAAAACACAACCAACACAAAACTTGGGCAGAAAACAGGAGCTTTTCAACAAATCTTAGTTGCTGCAGTTCGTAGCCATGGTGATGAAGGCATTACAGGCCAACATTTTAGACAGTAATGGTACAGTGGAGCATTTCCAGCCCACCCCGTTCCTCCTTGGCAGATAGAAACAGAGGTGAAGGAGCTGAGTTACCGCTGTTGGAGCTTGTTTGGGTTCACTAACACCTTTTTTACGACGGTACGGTGTATCCTCTTTGCCAAAAGGGCTAAAGTCACTGAGGGAATCTGGTGACCCACTTCGTGTTGTTCTGGGCTGGAAGGACCTGAAAATGTGTGTAAGACTAAACCATGTGAGTGAGTGTGAAGGTACTTCTGTTACTCCCTGAAGGGCAACTTGAAATCGGTGCTGGGCCCGGTGCCAGAGCCCGGTACCAGATCCCGGTACCAGAGCCCGATCAGAGCTGGTTCTACTTTAAAAATTCTTACGTTAGGTCATTACATCTCACGCAATGTTACGCTTCCCTTTTTCTCAACTTAGAATTTTGGTAGAAGACCACAGTTCACAAAGACACAAATGATTGTTTTCTCTCAAAAGCAGTTTGCTAATATTGCCTTTATGAAGGTTGTTGTAGTTGATGTTGATTAACGTTCGTTGCCGTGCCGACCAGCATTTCCAAATGTTGACATGTATTTATGAATGCTCCTAATAAAAACAAGAATTATGAACGCTGGTTGGAGTTGGACCCATAAACGTCAGCAGATGCTATTAAAACATCCAACATTGTTTAACAATGAATATGAAAACACTGCTATCAATTTAAGTCGATAACAGTTATTGTTATCGCAATATCCCATAATTTCAATGACAATGCAAACAATTTGTGAGAGATGAATTCAGCACTACGGACAGCGTTCAATAACACGACACTTCCAGATGTCTACTGATGACGATACGAATATGATTTGTCTGCGTTATTTGAGTGAGATCCAGAAACTCAAGCCAGCGACACTGAAACACCAACGACGTCTGCTTTTAAACTGTAAAGAGCCGTTCAGGGAAGAGATCTCCTCCACAGACCTCCACTGCCTAGTTTTAGTGTCCATTTTTCTTTATTTCCTCTTCATAAGTTTCTTCTCAACTACTAGCACTGAAATAGCACCAGAACTGCTTTGGTAAAACAAACCTATATAGGGTTTGTTTTGGATTGGTGACCCGTCCATGGTGTAGCCTGCCTCGTCTCTGGTGACAGCTGCACCGGGGTTAGGACACGCAATTTTCTTTGCATGCCACATTTCATACACAAGAGCAACTCAGAGTGCTTTACAAAGACACTGAGATGAAAGATGGGGAGAGGAAAGGGCCACTGGAGGGTTGAAATGGATAGATGGGGTCATTCAATTGAATTCAATTCATTTCAAAAATACTGTATTAAACCTCAAAGGGAAATTCATTAACTTTATCAACAAAAACCATCATCAGAAACGCTTTAGAAACAGATTAATATCCAGACTTTCCATCAGCTGAATTGTCCTTGGTTTGGGGCTGCGCTACTAAAACTACAGAAAACTGAGCTGTAGCCACATAATTAGGACTTTAGCTCTGTGGCTGGTGAAAATACATGTTTTCAGTGTTTGTGTAAAGACACTTGAGTCTTTTATACTTGAGTATAAAAGTTAATAGTTTCTCCGTTTTTGCCCAAAACACCAGGAAACATAAGTTGTGATGTAAGTGACACTCCTCCTGAGGGTTTTTCTCAATCGAGGCAGCAGGTAGAGCGATGCGGGGAAACAGCCCTCCACCATCAGTCCTGACTTGCTTCAGATAGAGCTCTGAATATTTCATGGGGCCTCTTTTGAACGCCTATTTTTATCAGCTTGGCTGAATAATTCAAAACACACTTCTCCCGTTCTCATGTGTGTCGTTGGTCCGGGTGCATTAGCTCACCGTGCATTTATATTTATTTTTTTGTCTTGATTTGTGCATACATTTGCATCCATAAATGCGATGCTACAGTTTCTGATCAGTTTGACAGAGAGAAAAAACACCTTTTTGAGTCAGTTTCTGTATCTGTCAGTGACTGGGTAATGCGTGTGCCCCCACACTGGGCTATCAAAGCCTCCCAGCTGTGCAAATGATCCACCAATTTGTGTAAATTTGATCAGTTTGTTATCCTATAAAACTGTGTTGGAAGAGAAGCTGCTTTCTTCTTAGCTGTCTGTAATCTCCACCGTTTTTCAAATAACAACTCAGGTGAGAGCAAAACCAGAAACTGCCTTGACTGGAACGTCTTGTGATGAAGCACGAAACCTCAATCAAGGTCAGACGCAGCTACAAGCACAGCAGGTGACACAATCAAACAGCCTACCTTGTCCGTTTTATCTCCAATCTATGGAAAAATAAATAAACTTACTTTGAATGTCCCTGCTTGTTTCTAAAATCCCCAAAAGAGACTGTTGTATATCAGAAATTGTTTGAAAAGCTTTAGTCAGGGTATAGCCCGACGTTACCAGCAACACTTCAATTGCCTAATCTTTATACTCATGCTTAGTTTTATGCATTTCATTACAGAGGAATGGATACTGCTCACCTGGTTTAAGTCGTATTTATATGATAGATTACAGTTTATTCAAGTAGTGCGTTCAGGCAGCCACTTAGGCTTAAGTGGCGTTCCCCAGGGTTCCATACTTGGACCGATACTTTTCCTTTTTTATAGGATATGCTTCATTAGGCAAGATTATTGGGTACCAAGACACTAATTCCAGTTCCTCTGCAGACGACATCCAGCTATTTTTATCCGGGAAACCAGATGATAAAATTTACTAAACCAGTTAATCAAATCTCAATCATGCCTAATAGAGACACATGGCTTGACGGCCTCTAATTCTTTTGCTTTTTTATCTCAAACAGTCACAGAATCTAACCATGTAGTTGCTCTGGGAGGCTTTGACTTGGCTTCCAGTAGAACTGTGAGGAAGCTTGGTGTTATTTCTGACCACGATGTGTCCTTTAACTCACTGTCTCTAAAATAATCTCATATGGGAATTCTCATGAATAACAGTGCTGCCGCTTTTTGATGTTTGAGTTTTGAAATGCTGGGCATTTGTACCTATGGATCATTTTATTAAATCAACATGCAACCTTTACAAAGTTTTAAAGATGCTTGCACTTAAATCCAGTCGTTGCTGTATCTCATTTGCATTTTATCCACCACATTTTCAGCATTGCTAGAAAACTACCTACATAATATTTAGGTATATATGTTTGAAGGGTGGAACGGGTCAAAATTGATAGAGCTCTAACAGATCCTGCATCAACAGGAGAAACTATGATGTTTATTCTTGTTTAGACACGAAAGGTGTCCAAATAAAGTAACTTTACCTTAGTAACAAGCCCAAGGTTGCTTTTAATAGGCATACCTGGTATCACTGCCTTCAGCGATCAGGTTCCTTTCCCAGGAAACCAGCTCAAAGATTGGCTTCAGGGGGCAGCAGCCCTTTGAAATTTAGAGATATGGGTTTAAAATTCTCCATGCATTTATACCAGTATTGCATGACACTGACTCTTGCAGGTTTTGCTTCCCTCTCCGTCTGCATCTATCTCTGCAGACTCGCCCACGAGCTCAGTTGCGTCGTCGTGTTCATCTTCAGCTTCAGTTAATAAAGAAAACCACGTAATTTAAAATATGTTTATGTTCTCATTCACTCTTGTAAAAGCAGAGAGCTGCAGCATCTCCCTCCAACGCCCTGATGTGATTACATTTTTGTTTTTGGGGGGTGTTTATTGAACCTTAGCTTTATGCTCATTTCTGTGAGCTGGTTAGTTCTGCTACTATAGCTGATTAATTCCCAGGGCTCCCGACTATAAGCCTTTTGTGCCAAATGTTACTGTTCCACTTTCCCAAAAATGGTTTTAGCTCCTTGTGTCTCCGTGCATCATTTGTAATTGCCCACACAGTAGAGTTATATGTGCTATAATATTGTTTATGTATGAATTTGCATATATATGGACTTCTGTAATTGCATTAAGATCGAAAAAACGTGAATCAGCCAATGCATTACAAGAGTCATTTCAAACCGATGAAATGGAGACAGATGGCTCCGGTTCCCTCCACGCCCATGCTGAGCGCTGCTCATGCTGGCGTATTGCGTCGCTCGCTGCGTGTGTGTTCTGTTACGAGTGTGTTCCTCTCTGTTTGTGTGCCACGGCAGTGTGTTACTCTCTGCAGCGACCGGGGTTGGTGCTGCGGCCCCCGATGGTGTCAGAGCGAGGAGCGCCAGCAGACGGGGAGCCTGCACTCGCATGGGAACACCCTCCACAAACGCACGCTGCAGAGACAAGAAGGCACTTTGTGTTTTATGTAAATATTTGATGCAAATCTGCCACTAAAGTGAAATGATTCACCATCTGACTCACTGCTGCGTTTCCCGCTTGAGCAAAATCAGTAATTTTTCACATAATCAATTATTCCAATTCCAGTGCATCATATTGTGTAACCGTCTCTCGCTGTTACATAATATAAACCGCCTTTAGCTTCCATTATTGCATGACATCATGTCAGCAAGCTTATGCAATGTTACATCTATTTCCATCGAGAGCTGCATCAATTTTCTCAGCATGAAGAATTAATGATGGGAAAAAAAAAAAAAAAAAAAATCAGACTACTCAATGAAATGTGATGAAACATTGTCAACGGGGTTGGAGCCGGGACCTCTGTGGTGTCCAATCCATGACTGGAGCTGAACCACGCGTTCACAGTCGGAGCTCGATGAGTCCTGGCATTGCCATCATGGAATATGCCCGAGTCACCAGGGGAGGGGGAAAAAAATCTATTGATGGAAAAATGCTGCTATTTGTACACAGAATTCAAGCCATCAGCTGACCTCGGTCTAATAACGCTGCTGGACCTGGATATGACGAGCCCATGATGGGAGCATCGTACCGGTCCTGATTCCCGGGACCACTCTGGACCAGGGATGCAGGTCTGGACTCACAAGACTACGTGATCTTCTTCCATTGCTCCAGAGTACATTTTTTAATGCGTTAGTGCCTTTAAATCAAAGTGGAAAAACTAATGTATTAACAGCTGCCTTTGACAGAGTTACTTAATCCATCAGCACTACACTGCAACTCCAGTTTAAGATTTTCTTTGTTTTGCCACAATCTGTTTTTTCCTCTTTACTTTTAACATGTTTTCATTGTTTCAAGCACCTTGACTAAAAATAAGCTTGCCTTGTCTTAAAGCTCCCATGTAGTGATTTTCTTTCATCCTTCACAATAAAAGTTCACAGCTATTCTCTTGTTTTAATGTCTTCAGCCTTTTTCTATATATTCAAAAGTAATGTATATATAGATGTATCTACTTATTACAAATATTCACTAAAAAAATTCTGAAGAAAGAAACTTTCTTTTTTTTACTTATCTTGCACTTTTTATAAGGACCATAACCTGTAATTTCAATGTTATGAAATATGAAGAATGGCAATACAGAATCTTGAATCTCTTGAAGAAACCATGGTTTCATTGTCCTTGTGCTCCACGCCGTCTTTCTGTGTTGCTTTAGCACATGTTTATAATGTCAAGTGTGTCGTTTCAGTGTTTAATTTGAATTACATTTCATGAGACAAGAAAAATGAAAGTTTTTTTTTGTACCTATGACAAATTATGTAGAGTAAAACTTTTATCCTGGCTGATCCCGGACACCGTGGATCAATATCTGGGCTGGTATCGTGCCAACATTAGCATTAGAATTCTAACAGGAAGAGCCTCTTCTCCCTGTGTTAAAATTAGGAATATTGAGCAGCATCTTGTGAAGTTATATATATAATATATTTAATATTACGACTTTATTCTCGTAATATTAAGACTTTATTCTCAAAATATTACGACTTTATTCTCGTAATATTATGACTTTATTCTCGTAATTTTTTTTTTTTAGTTTGGCCCTAATACTCCGTCGTATGTATGCGTATATATATGTATATATATTAAATATAGTAATAATGCACATATATATACCTTTGGTTTCTACCGTCATGGTATCAATCATTAATATGTGTGCAGGCAAGGTAAAAAAAAAAAAAAAAAATACAGAATTGTTCCGTAATTGGGAATTAAAAAAATCGTAGTAAATTCAACTTAAGGTGAAACAAATATATTATTTCCCACTCAAGCCTTTATTTGTTATAATTTTGGTGATTATGGCTCACAGTTTATGAAAACCCCAAATAAAAAATTTCCAAAAATAAGAATATATTATGAAATCAATAAATTCAATCATCAAATTTATAACAAATAAAGGCTTAACATATCTTGCTTTGCCTGTAATGAGACTATGTAATATACATGTATTAGTTTCACCTTTGTGAAACCTTCAAGTTGAATTATTGAAATAAATTAACTTTTGCACCATATTCTTCACCTGTAGCTATATTCTACAGGCTATTTCAGTTGCTATATGATTGGCTGTCTGTGCAGTCATGCAAGTTCAATACTATTAAAGCACTTCAAACTTTAAATCAAAGCGTTTTGTTTTTTAATATAAAATAAATACATCTCTATGCATTTTAGAAGTTTTGGGGATGTCCCTTTTTTGGCACCAGCGCTGCTGAAATCGGGGTGTCCCTTATTTCTATTTCTGAAAGGTGGCAACGCTAGAGCTAAACAACCTGGTAGATAACACGTTTGTCAGTTTGACTTTATGTGTTTGTTTCAAGAAGTGAGAAAATAAACCTCAAAGGTTTAACTACTGATTTAAATGTGATGATTACTGTTTTTTTGGATAATTCTCAGCCTCTTATGAGTATTATAATCCTGTTAATGGAGGATGGAGTGACAAGAGACTTAATAAAAGAGTATTTCCTTTCTATTCATGTAAGACTGTCTCAAACTGTCATCTGGGTCTCAATGAAGCACTTAAGGCAAGATTTCATGAAAAGGGACACGGATGTTTGCCGTCGGTGGAAACTTCCCATTCGTATTTAAAGAATAATTTCCTCCGTTTCCAGTGGCAGCTTCTGTTCACGTTGCATATAAACGCAGTTGCTTCATGCACAAAACAGCTGGTTGCATAACAATAGAGGGGAGCCTGGTGGCGCCCGGGGGTGGGGGGTCTGAATCGCACACTTATTGGTACAAATGTCTATATGGAGGGGGGGGCGGGGGGGGGGGGGGTATTAAAGAGAGGATGTGTGTGAAAAGTTGGATTTGATTTGAATACCAATTCAAATACACAATGACAGATTTATCTGTTGATCATTAATACATTTAATTAGTTCCAAACACTTAAGAAGCAGTAATATGTAATCAATATAAATGACTCCAAAATGTGTGAAATGCTTAAATACAGGCTTATGCACTAAAGCTCTATCAAATAAAATGCACAAAGTATAATTGATCTAATAAACCCAAAGTCATTTTAAATTTGAACACATTTTTATCTCATTCCACTGACAAATAAACTCCACATTATGTTTATCAATGATAAATCTGTGTATTACAAATGCAAAATTTTATACATTTTATATGCAATGGAAATACATAAATCTTAAAAATAAGGCCTAAATATTTCCGTGAGGACAACGGTCTGGTTTCGGCACCAATGACGGGTTACTTCAAACTTTTCATGAAAGTAGGAGATATTAGATAAATATTAGAAAAGATATTAGAAAAAACATTTCAAGAAATTCAACAAGTTTGTTTCGAATTTAAATTGACAAAGTCCAATTCTTCTGGTCACATGGATGAAGGAACTGGAGAATAAAGTTCATTGTGGTCATTTCCAGGAAGCAGCACAGCTGATGGACTTTTGCTTGGAAGAAGTGTGTAGATTAGCACGGTGTTACTCACAAAAGCTAATGTCTTTGATGTCTTCAATGTCTTTTAGCTTCACGACTGCCATTTGACTGCTTTTGTACGAAAACGATTGAGCGTTTCTACGAATGTTGGTTTTAAAAGGAACCGTCAGATGGATTCATCTCACATCTTTTCATAAAGAAAATAAAAGAAGCGCTCCTCATTAGATTTAGCATTAGCATTAGCATTTAGAACATTTCAACACACCTTCCATGGAAACACTTCCGGGCCATTTCACTTAAGCCGTGCAGACACTGTGCGATTGTCGGCTCGTTTTGAACCGATTTTCCACTCCTGCGACAATTTTTTGGATCGGGCCGGATTTCAACCCAACAGTTGGTTGTGCCTCGTGCAGTATACGTGGGGTAACGACGAGAGATTAACAACGAGAGATTAACACTTCACGACGAGCTCCCGATCACAAATCCTGTGCTCGCAAGAAAATCAAACGTATTTGAAATCCTGGTCGCTCCTCGTGAAGGAATTGCACAGTTGAAGCAGCTACGACCCGATTGGCCTCATCCTTTCGCAGAAAGCATGCGCAATCTCTGACGTCACGTCAAAAACTATTATTTGTAGTTTAAAGTGTTGCAAATTCAGATTACAAATCATGTTTTAATAGCAGAAATAAAACACCGCATTTCCCACGTCTGCCCAGCCAATTCCTTGTCCAATCACAACGTTGTCTAATCTTTTTTCATTTATGGCCACACAGAATGGCACAAATTGCTAAAGGCTGATTTATGGTTCCGTGTTACACCAACACAGAGTCTACGGCGTAGGGTCGCCTCCTACCCTACGCCGTAGACTACGGCGTCGATTTAACGCGGAACCATAATTCAGGCTTAAGGCAGCGCGTTTGTTTTTGCTGAGCATCTTTGGTGTCTCCCACTTAGGGGTTCCTCCTCTTCCACTTCTTTTTGACGTTGCATTTCCAGTACACAGAAGTCCGACGTGAGGATTATGATCGTATAGTGTGAGCAGGCGGGTTGCATCCGAGCATCGGGACGTACAGTGTGAGACTCGTGGGCTGCGAACTTTTGAACTCAGCGATCTAGTCGTGCTGTTTGAGATGGGGCTGAATCAAACGATTTAAAATATCGCACAGCTTTAGTCAGACACCTCTCTACAGCAATAAAGCGAGCGACGGACTCTTAAGTGCTTCTCAATCGCAGATGACTTCCAGCTCCTGAATGCATCGCTGGAAAACACAAATACACGAAGAGCTGCTCCAACAAGCCGGGTTTAGAGACCTGGGAACAAACTGTTCTTGAGTTTCAGGTGGAGCCCATTAAATTCAACATTTAAGCAGATCTGAACACTTTCAGAGAGGAACATGTTGAAATAATCAAACATTCAAATGCTAATGGCGAGGTGAACAAAGTTCAATTAAAAACACACAGCAAGTGGAACATTTGACTATGAAATGAGTTCTGCTTCAACGTCCTCGACACACACAAGCACGTACACGTGCAACCCCCGCATTTTTTTTGAGTCTTTCATAATGAAACGGCAGAACAGATAGATGTGTGTTACTCTGTTAACACGTGTGGGCATTTCTGGGAGCAACGAGTGAGCAACAAGAGGAGCACGTACATGTATTTCTGCTGCTGCTCAGGATGGATGAGGGTGTGATGGTTCACTGAACAATCCTTCCTCCATCTCCATCCATTCATCATTCATCACTCTCTTTCGTAGCTCTCTCTCGTTTATGTAAGCGTTACTGTGAAGTCTAAACACTAAAAGCCAAGTGGATCAACGTTATGAGGGAACTTTAAATGGCAGCACTGTTTTCAGTGGAAAGACCACAGCTTGCTCTGAGCGTCCCCACACCATGGGGCAGAGCTTCTGTCTTTTTGTAATGTTATCACTCACTGAAAGCTAAAACTCAATTTGGTCATTATATCTTAAATAAGGAGCTTTTAAATGTGATTCTTGATTAGTAATCAAATCCCTTAGTTACTTGACTCTGGGTTTTTTTGGGGTGATTTTTGCCAACAAAAATGCAGAATTTCACAGAAATTGTGGTGCGCTTTTTTTCCAGCAAGAAAGGTGGAAAAAAATAAGATTAATGCATACATGGCTACATCTCTTTTATTGAAGAAAGATGAAACAGTCTCTATTTTAATGTATAACTGGCTTGTAAATCTCCGCCTCAAATCTGTAAACACAAATTGCATATGAAATGCATTTTATTCAAAGAGAAGTTTAAAAAAAAATGGTTTAATTTCTTCCAACAGTAAGACGACATAACTGCCTTTGATGCAAAAGAAGTGAAAGTTTTTGGTGCTGAGAATATTTACCTCTACTTTTGTGCAAAAACATTCGGGAGTTGTATTGTACGGTCCGTTTGCTGTTATTTCTGTTGAAAACTCCTGACTAGAGCGGTTTCATTCAATACTTTCACGGATTGGTAGCCTATAGTGGGTGTCTGCGAACCCGATGGAGCCCGCATTAGTAGTTCTGCTCCGAGAACTGTGGGACTTCTTGTTCTCTCCATTTAAAAAAAATCTTTGCAGTATGTTAATAGTGTCTGTGAGCGCCTAAAAACTGCAGAGATGTTGCAGTAAATGAGAAAAATTGCAACCCTCCGCATATAAGTTTGTCTTAATTAGAGTTGATTATTGCGTTCACAGGATGGGAAATACCTGGAGCGCCTGATTGAAGGCACTTTTAGAGCCCACTAATGGTCAGTCAAGGAACTGAGACTTCTACGAGCTCGGCAACAGAACAATATAGTTATAAATCATTCACACATATTTGGGTTTTACAGTAGGGGTGTAACGATACACTAATCTCACGATACGGTACGAATCCACGATATTGAGGTCACGATAACGATACTATAGCAGTATTTTTTTAACAACTTTGAATGAAAATACAGTTTGTAATGCTTTATAACTGTTAAAGTTTTAAAGAGAAAGCCAGGCCAACCATTTTCCACAAACTGAACTAAAAGTAAATGTCAGGTTTGCATTATGCATCTTCAGTTTCATACAAGTACAAATATTTTGCCACAAACTGAATAGTTTCTCTAATATATGACTTGACTTTTTTCTTTTCCAGAAATTTAACAACTAAAATGAAATATGAAATAAATAAAAGTAAATAAATAAACTATGAAAAGTCCAAAACTCAAAATGCAACATGACTGTTATTTAGCTTATGACAGAGCTAAGAGCTTCAGCCACATGCTCCCAGCCTGAGGCCGTAAGGTGAACCCCGTTATCGTTTCATCCCTCCCACCTTTGGGGACAACACAATCTTTACATCATAAAAGAGATTGATTAATTCCCCCAAGAGTCCCGTGATTGGGACGGCAAAACGGTACTAGTTTCTTCTGACCGTAGTAAGATTTTCATCCACGGGTCGAGGCACGGTTGGCACGTGATCCCGCTGCAACAATAGCATTTGCGTTACTAGTAAACACAATATATTAATATTAATAACCCAATATCGCAATACAGTTTGTCACCTCCACGACACGTATCGTGACGTTTTTGTATCGCGAAATTTCGTGGCGCAATATATTGTTACACCCCTATTTTACAGTAATTGATTCAACAAGTGTTCTTCCCTTGATCGTCATGGGTGATGTCCGATGCGCTGGCAAATAAAACGTACTGCGCTTGAGCTCGGTAACTTAGGAGGACCCAGCAGGAAGATCAGAAAGCAGAATTGTGTGTTTAATGGACTTCAGTGACTTTTTGATAATCAATTAAAGCCCCACATCTTAGAGCTAGAAGCTTTAAAACTAAAATGACAAAGATAGAAGAGTCAACACACTCACACCTCAATACAAAATCTTAATCTTTTCCATGAGGCGACGGACCGTACTTCCGAATATAGACCACATCTAAGTCAGTACACACACGTTGATGCTCCTGAAGGTCCGAAGGTCCACTGAGCATCTAAACTCAGTCAGACTCTGAATAAGCTGCGATACGGACGCAGGAATTCTGGGAACCAAACGGCAGAAAACAGCAGGTTAAGCTGTAATTAAGTAATGAATCTCGGTGTGAAGCGTGTACTCGGACTGTTCTTCGCAGACAATCCCGAAGGGTTTAGCCCACTGAAGTACGGGTTAACCTTATCAGCACAGACCAGTCCCTTCCTGTTGGCTACATTTGTGGCATTCTGAATATCTGAAGACGCGCTGATTAATGGGACGTGAGGAGTGACGCTGCCATCTCATATCCTTTTTGTTTAATAAGATTATCTTAATCATTTCTGAGACTAGGTGAGCTTTAGCATTTTACCGTGGTACATTTGGTGGAAGAGTTACATCACACAGAGGTTAAGGAAGGACATAAGATGTTGGGGGTTCTTTCTTTCAACCGTTGGACACGCTTGAGACCATTGTTTTGAAATATAATGCTTAGGGCTGAAATCTATTCTTTTTTACAGCTCCATTGTCATGTTAATAGACGCCACTCTGACATTTTAACAGGCAGTTGCTTTTGAATTATAGGTCATTAAGTCCAGAATGGATAGAGGGTCATTTCTGCAGGGAGAACGACGCCTTCTGGGGTCAAATGCACAAATCAGGTTATTTCTACCAGGCATTTACATTGTTTTGCTTCATGAAAACATGGACGCAGAAACGTATTCTTTCTAGCCAACTTTCAGACGAAAAGGGGCCGCAGGTGGAGTGTTAGGAGTAACTGAGGTGGGACACAATACTGTGAAGCAATAACGCACCACGCCCCGAATTCATGGCCATAGCTGGACATTTCAACCACACCCCATCCGCAGATTCGGTAACTATGGACTGCTGACCCGTCCAGGGTTTACCACACCTCAAGTTCGTCGTTCTCATGAGTCTTCAGCTCAGACGTTTGATGGATGGACGGGTCTATATGGTGGCCCAGACATCTCAAACGAAAACAGCCACAACGGAAATTTAAAAAAAAGTTGGCGTCACTTTCAAATCGTCTTCGGCGCGTCCTGCCTTCTTGAACGGAATGTGACCATTGGTCCCAGATAACTTGATCTAGGATTAATACGTGACCGTCAGAAATTTACGTTGTGCATTGTCCACGTGGTGACTTATGTGCTAGACTTGTAGTTCTCGAGACCAGTTTCTTGTGGTCTTGGTCTTGTCACGGCCTCAACAGTCTTTGGTCTGGGGTCTCTCGGTTTGCCTTGTCTGGGACCAGCCGAGCAGTCTTGAAGGGATGTGCAACATATAAAATCCAGGCAGGCACATATTTATATTTCATTTTTAAATCTTAAATCATTAAATCATTATACTGCTATATTGGAACTTCAAGTGGTGCCAATCACATGAATCTTGTGACACAGACGGCTCGTCCTCTCCGTCCTCTATCCACCCTCTAGTCCCAGTCACGGATCCACGGATGAGGATACAAAATGTCGGTGAATTTGTCAGTGGTCAGGTTTGGTTTTACGGACCACGGGGAGTTCTTTTTCAAACAAATAAAAACAAGAGGCAAATTTTTCAAAATATATTTAAAATAACTTTTATCAAGCATTAGTCTATGCCATTTCAGTGATGCTGATATACGGTGTAATCTGATTAGTTTAATGGTAAATAGTGCAATTTCAAGTCGATAATTGTATCTTTAATATTTAAAATTCAGGTTCCATCTCCAAATTAAGTCCAATTTAAACCAGTAACATTTCCTATTCAGTACTTTTCTGAGGTGGAGGGGGGTGTTGGAGCTGGTTATTCTGTTAGAGGACTTTGGGACTAGTTAGTAGTCGTGTCAATCCTTAAAAACACTGGAGTCAATCCTCCAATAGTGTAGAAATAGCGGTAGTGCAGTCGCCACACATATCTGATCTCAGCTGATGGATGGAAACATTTATAGTGAGTTCAACATCATCATCCACTTCTCTGTGTTATTGAGCTGCAGTTGAATACAACCTCATATGGAAACTAGCTGAACCAGGATGGAGCTGATGTTCTACAATCACGCAGGATGAGGGAATAACTAGGTTTGTTTTGGTCTCGGTCTGGAGCTGAACTAGTCTTGATTCTCTCTGGTCTTGGTAGTGTCTCGGTTTAGGCGGTCTTGACTACAAGTCTAGGGTGCACTGTGCGGTGTAACACTAGATAACGTTAGATAACGTTTGAAAGCGGTGCCAACTTCTGTTGTGTTGCGGCTTTTGTGGTTGTTTGAGACGTCTCGGCCTCCGTAAGTCTTAACTGAATCATTTATGGAGCAACATTTTAATTTCCCTTTGGGGGAATAATAATATTATTCAATTCAGTTCAGTTAAGGTTTGAAACTAATGAAAACCTTTACCCCTCATTGACTCTGCCGGGTGAGTCGGTGTAAATTCATGCGGCGCCGTTAAACTTTGATCCAACACTTTCTTGTTTTTTCCTCATTACTTCGCACACGCAGCCTAATAATCACGTCTGTTGCTGCGGAAAGGATCTGGTGCTTTATCTCATGTGACCGTTTCTAGCTCTAGAGCTAATTACCCACTCATGAATGCCAAATCTGTTTTTTGTGTTGAACAACTACGGGAGACTTTGAGGCTAATTTGCAATTATCTCTTGTGTTTTTAATTCCTTTAACAGATAAATCAAAATTTCATTATGCAAATTGAATTATGTTCACCGTTCTATTGTCCGCATCTTTCGCAGCAGGCAGGATGCCTCACAAATGAGCGCTTTGATTTAAATACTACCTCCAAGGACGCAGTTTTTCCAGGCAGTAAATGAACAGTCCTTCGCTTTTGACTGACACCAGCCAGCGCCGTTCAGTCTGAACAGTAATAGTTATGTTTTAGAAAAAAACGTAATTTCTTCCCTGATTAATCAAAGCTTTTAAGCTACACACGAATAACGGTGCCAACATAGACATGACGGCTCATGGTGTTGTGGTTGTTGCAGCTTCCATTGGTTCTTGCCTGAATGAGTACATCCTTTTTGTCCGACAACACAGAAGACTTCAGTTTTAAATCTGCTCCATTGTGAATAAACGGATCTCAACGCAACCTTGAACTGGTTTGGGGCCGTCAGAACGAAGCGGAACGAAAAAGCACAAAATTTACCATATTTTGCAGATCGTTAGGCGCAATATCAATGAGCGGGTCTATTTTCATACATAAGGGTTTTAAGGTGCATGATAAAACATATAACGCGAAACTAAAGCAGTCTGGTGAGTCGAACTTTATTCACCTCGTTCACAATAACTCAGAATATCAGTCCACTGTAACTAAAACAGAAAATACTCACATTTTAAATAATTCATCTGAAGTTAGTGTGAGGTTTGAACAACGTTGTATTCCAGCATTTGATTATAACTGGATTATGATGCAGATTTGAAAATTGGGTTTACGCTAAAAACCTAACGTCTAATTATAGAAAGGTAAATTGGACTAGATGTTGGATGATGATTGTTTGCTAGTACTACATAATTAGCTATCTAACGTTGTCTGACTCGTATCCAACCAAGGACCGACTTTAATGTTTCTGAACGGTCCGATCATCAATCAAGCGGAGCGGCTTCGTCGCTACCAAAGTCACTAAAACTGCACTATTTTTGAGGGCAGTGTACCTCTTAGAACTGGTTTGAGGTCAGTAAGCACAACAACATTCATACATTAGGCGGACTACCGGTTTTTGAGGAAATTTAAGGATTTTAAGTGCCTTATAGTACAGAAATTACGGTAGGCCTACACGTCTTTTCCGGCATTCATGAAAATGGTAGTAGTTTCGTACAAAATCTGCTCGTGCGTCCGACAGTGGTAGTGCTGGGGATTGTTATTCTCACAGATTCCACGTACCTTTAAAACATGAATAAAGTAGAGTTACAGCACATTTACCCTGGCTGATGGGTAATTACTATGTTTCTTAAATTGTGTTTAAAAGTAGTACACCCCCTTGCTGTCACACTGCATAGTGATATAATACAAAGTAAAACAATAATAAACTTACACTCGGATGTGCTGTGACACGCCTTGCTGTCGCCTTCAGGTGTGACTCCTGACAAAGACGTCTCTCCAAGTATCGAGGCGATGCAGTTTACGTTAGGAGTTGTTTTTTTGGAGGGGGGTCTTCATATCAGACCATTTTCACTTTGTCAGACAGAAGACACTCTACCTGAAGGGTTTCTGAAACTTCTGCAAACCTACACAGGAAGATTTCCTAAATGAGGCCTGCTGTGTGCATCAGCCTCAGGATGCATTTTAACACCAGGAGTAAACACGTCTAAGCTCCTGCAGTCCTGCATCTCTCTGGTAGCCATGTCCCACCTGTTTATAACGCAGTAATCTATGCCTGTACTGAGCTTTCTAATGGCGCTTTTCCACTAGTCAACTGCAGAGGCAGCATAGACCGAGTGGGTGGATCTGCACTCATCTCGGCTCGACTCAACTTGGCCTGGTTTCTTTTCCATAACAATCCAGCACCTGGAGCAGAAGTAGGAGGTTGGAGCGAAGCTGCTGTGACGTATTTGAGTGTGCACCTATGGACTGACAAAGCTTCTGGTAGATCATTTCATTCCTTATCGCCCGTCTAAATCCCTTTTTAATTCTCTCCTCAGCCACCAGGTTTATGAACATCTGCACCTCAGAGTTGGATCACTAAACAGACTTTTGCGCTGCCATTGCTGGTCGAATAAAGTGAAGAAGGAGCCGCCGTCAGAGTCGCTCTTTCGCTGATGTGACATCCTGACTCAGACGTCTGACTCCAACCCCCCGACCAGTCGGTGACCTGTAGTGTGATGATGTCAGATACAGCCGACTCAGCCACTTAGAACCTTGGCAGAATAGATACAGAAAAGTATCTACTCGGCACGTTAGACCCCTAGTGGGAAAACGGCAAACCGAGTGGAGTCTTGGTGAGCCGGGCTGAGTAGGTACTAGTGCCATAACACTCAAATACAGTAGCTGGCGAAAAAAGCAGCTTCATTTAACCCTTGAAAGGACCATATCTCTGATCTTGTGTGGGAAAACTCCTGACGTCTTGTATTTCTTTCAATATACAGTAACATAATTGCACTGAGCAACCTCAGCCATCAAAAGTAAGTTATGCCTTGTTTCATATTAATTTATTTTCTTCTAAATCCAGATCAAACTATTATGGTGTCCCAGCAGCAGCAGCTGAGCAACGGTGAGGCTGAAACCTGCGTAGCAGGCTGACTACAGAGTTGTGTCATTACAAAATGAGAGTGTATCGATTTCACCGCTGGATCTTATTACACATGTCCTGTTTATCCCCGCTGATATGTTTGTTTGCATCACTGTGTGTTGGTCGGAGCGTAAACAAGCGTCAAAGGGGCGTACATGCTCACTGTCGGGTTCTGGTCACATTTAAAGAGATTTGAATGCTTTTTGATCAAAAGGTTCTGGCTCTTTTTCTTCTTGTGCTGTATTTTTGGTGAAAGCAATGAACACATTTCACGAGTTAAAATCACTGCTTAGGAAACTTTTCCTTCTCTTTTTTCTTTAGAAATGCTCCACTCGGTTACATGCTGAGTGTCTTTCATCTCAACTTGTGAAAGACTTGAAGAAGAACTTTGATCAGGTTTTGAAAGCTTCTTTCCCGATGCATTATGGATCAAGTGAGGTGAGCTGTGCTGAGAAAAGGCTCGACAAAGACCGAATGAGTAATGCAGTTAAAGAGCGAGTGATGTGACTGGTAATAATGCTGTTAAGAGAGAAACTATTAATGAGGAGGTCGTGTGCTAAGTTATGCAGCGCCGTTTCCAACGTGGTCTTAATTCACCTGTACATATTTGAACCAGAGATTGATTCTCGAGGAGAGTAAGCTCGATTATACACGCTCACACACGGGTTTAACTGTCTTTTTCTTTTCACTTTTTCATGCTTTCAACTAGAAACCCACCGCTCGTTGGCCAGTAGCGTCACATGGTTTGATTAAAAGCAAAAGATCTCCAGCTTCTTCTCTCTCTGTCTGCTTTGCTGGCAGTTAAAATGAGACCTACTGGGCAAAAGGAGTGGTAAAGTATGACACACGGCATCATTATGTCACTACTGTTGAAGTTGACAAAGGACGATAAGAAAAAAGTCCCGGCCAAAAGAAATAAATAAATAAATAAAACATCCAAGCTGACACGTCTATTTTGAAACTGCTTTTAAAGCACTTCTTTAAGAGTTTATAAAAGCAACTGATGCAAAGAGCGAATTGTGAAAAAAGTGGGTTAAGAAAGTGAATTAGCAGGGCAGGAAGTGAGTGAACGAGCAGGTATTTTTAGTGAATCACAGATCAAGTCACCAAAACGTGGAGACTTTTGATGTTTCTGAGGAGGTTTGCAGAAGTGGCCCGACAGTCATGAGGAGAAGTCTAAAGTTTGACGTGTCAGTTCACGCGTTACGGGTTATTAAAAGAAAAAATATGCAACCAAACGTCAACCCATGACACGTCAACAAAATCTAACCTGTGACACAGGAAGTTTACTCTGACCGTGCAGCCTTCCTCTACAGAGAAGCTGCATTCAGTTTGTCTTAAAACACCTCCATTTGAAATGTTTAAAGGGACTATTGTTTGGTATTTCTGTCTCATCTAGGGTACCGCTAGGTAAGATGTGCACCCATCAGACCTGGGGTATTCAACTAGATTAGGCCGGGGGCCACATCTGCAAAATGACTGGATGGAGAGGGCACAACGCGCACAGGCGGAAAATCTGGGGGTTTTCAAAATGTATTTTGCACTCAAAGACAAAGATTTATGTATATATAATACATTTGTGCACAGGAATGAGCAGGAGAATATATCTGTTATGTATTAATTGTCTCCAGATTTAGTCATTGTGAATGTTAAATATAATATTCAGATAAAGAAATATTATTTTAAATGCAAGTTAATTTTGAAACCATGCATTGTGCAAACTTAATGAAGTTGATATTGACCTACTTTTAATAAAACACGCCATAATGACAAAGCACCACTTTCCCCCAAGATTTCCTTATTTGAATATTATATTAAGCATTGAGCACAAGCATTTCAGTCCATAGTAGCCAGTTTGATGTTATAAATAAGGAACCAAAATATCAACCATAAGCTCCTTTATTTATGACACATCTGTGCATTATATCAGCAAAACAAAACAATCGCATGAAATTATAGGAGGCTTAGAAGTTCATCTGAAATGCAAAGTCCTCATTTAGAGATTCAAATGAAAAAAATTTCAGGCCAATCCTAGAAGCCTAATGATGTAAACAAGTCCTCTATAAACAGAGGTTAATAATAATGTGACAAACATTATCACTGTGCAAAACTGGCAAAAAATCTGAAGTAGTAAAAAACATCTCCAACAGAGATTAACATGTACAAACGCTGTCCAATGAATCATTAACCAACTGGAAAGGCTACCAAGCATCTTAAACTTTTATTAATTAACAAAATGCGATATGTAAAACATGTTACTTTCGCTTACCGCCGGCCGGAAGTGACGTTAAATGCAACGATATATAAAACGATTCAATATATATTAACAACATTAATAACTAGGTATGTCCCGATACTTTTTTGGCCGATACCAATGTTTTGAAAATACTGTGATCGGGCGGTCGATCGATCGGGACAACATTACTTTTCCCCCTTTTTTTGAAATATGACCAGGGGCCACATAAAAGCGCGGGCCGACAGTTGAATATCCCTGAATCAGACCATCAAAAGTTTGTAAATGCTTTAGAAAGCCTATCCATCCATCCATCCATCCATCCATCCATCCATCCATCTCAGCAGGGAGGACCAGACCTCCGTCTCCCTCACTCCCCCCTCTGGGCCCTCCAGGAGGACACCAAGCTGAAACAAATGTAATCTTTCCTTCTTGTGTCTTTGGATTTTTGGACGTGACGCTGCCGCAACATTTAGTCTTGGTTTTAGGTTTAGTTCCCTTCTTATTTTGAGATGTCTGTTATTTGGTTTCCTAAGTTCTAGTTTGACTTCCTTGTTCCTGTCATTCTTGATTGTTTGCACCTGTGTCTTGTCAGGCCCGGACACGGGAACGCATGTCTCTTTTTCTGCAACTGGAGCAGCAGCTCAGGTAACAGGCTAACACGTATTGCACCGTCAGAAGAAGAAGAAAACCATATTTTTTTTTCATATTATTACGGAGAAGCTGCATTGTTGCAACAGCAAAGAACAGAAGCAGCAGCGGGAGAATACACATTTAAAAAAATATCTAAGATAAATAATACATTTACTAATATTAAAGGATAAATATGTTTATCTTAAAAGGAGCTTGAGGCAGGATTGAGGCAGGATTTATGAAAAAAAATCCGTATACATTTTAAGTTTTCTAGTAATAATGTCAGATGAAGCGTTCCAAACCAAAAAGAATGATTCCTCGAGTCTAGTGTATCTCTCCTTTGCCTTGAACAGGCTGTGTGCTGCAAAATGTGCTGCAATTCGGTCCCGAATTTCCCGCGCTGGGCTGCGGATGTGACGTCACATGACGCTGCATGCGCGTTCTCCCCGTTCTCCCGTGCCGGCTTCACTGTTGGCTGCAGTACCCCCGACGGCCGTCGTGGTGAAGGGTGGCGCTAGAGAGTCTCATTTCTTAAAAGGAGCCTCATGCTCCTTTAATATTTGAATATACCTTGAATAAAGAGAAGAGGGGAAAAAAACAAAAGTTTGTGACCTCACGTAACATCTACAGTTTAATTGGTTATAAAAATAAACACGCTAAAAGTCAAAACAACTGAGAATAGGCTATATAATGCTATTGCTTTAGTTTCATGACGTTATATGATTTATTTTTTTTTGTGCTTTTGTATGCCAGCCGCATTATAAATAAAGTTAATTGGATGGGAATAGAAAAAAAAACATCGGAAGAAATTTTAAGATAAACTATCCTTACGGCTTTGCCACAAAAAATTCTTGCATGAAAACATCTTAAAACTAAACATTTTTTTCCTTTTATCACTTTCACCTGATAACTGGGTACTCTGCCGTCTCATCCGCTGCATGCATCCTGAGCCTGTTTGTGTTTGTTTTTATGATTGGAAGCCCGATGTGATAATAATTATAATTCTTTGCTATAATAGGGGACTGTTTCTGCACTCCCCCCACCCCTCGTCCTCCTACAACCCGACACATCTACTGCCGGTGCAGCTGCTCCCTCCACCTCCACCTCTGCTCCCAGCCAGCAGCAAAGTACGTCCTGTAATAACCCGAGCAGCACTGATGAAGAGCAGCATCACAGCAGAGCAAACACTGACATCTGTATAACATTCAAAGCTTCAAAGCAGCTTTTTAAAGTACATGTATTTGAGAATGTGCTTTCACGACTAATTACAGCTCGCCCTCGAGGTTTCTAGACCGGAGAAGCGAAGCTCTCCTGCACCGAACATGTTTTAGTCCTCTTCTTGCTCCCATGCTGGAAATGATCCGTCACGGATTGAGATTTACAAACGAGTGAAAGTGAAAGACAGCGGGTTAGTGGTTTGATGGTATCATGCCGGGGTTTCACTGTTGTCATGCTTAACAGAGAGATGCAGAGGCAGCATGGACCGAGTGGGTGGATCTGCACTCATCCTTTTCTTCCCCTGGCTGAGGTGATGGAAGGAGGTCAGGGATGGGGCACAGCTGGAGCGATGCAGGTCAGGGAAATCGTAGCGCTGCTGGGGGAACTCTGCACTTTCGCTCCTTCTCCTGCCTCCTTCCATCCAATGTGAGCACTAAAACACAACCTGCAGAGACGAGACGCCCGGGCTGCTACTGAAGCAGCTGCATGAGGACGGAGGTTCCAGGCGTTATGATGCTGATCTATTAGAGCCATTAAAGAAAACCCATCATTTCCATCCAGGGATTGTGAAGCTCTAACGCCGCCGTGGGGGAGATTTCATTTAGTTTGGTGGTATTAACTGTATGTCTGCTCGCAGCTAAGTTGGCGTTTACGACCACTTAGAAGTCCATCTGAATGAGAAGACACAGCAGTCGTAAAACTGCGTCTGAGACATCTCCATCAGACAGCTGCCGCACCTCCGTCGCCGTCTACTCAGCAAATATGAGACCAAATCTTACTTAAGGCCTCGAAATGACCGTTAAAAACACATCGGTCCACGTCTTCACCCGGCAGCAGACGACACTGACCTGAGTGTGTCTTAAACCTCTGCTTCTGCTCAGTGATCGTAACGTTCGGCTTATTCGGCGGGGAGAATTTTAAATCCACCACCAGGATAATGAACTCTCATTTTATTGAACAAATAAAAAAAGAGATGACAGAACCATGGCGTCTTCCCATCATACGAGTCTCCGGCTGCTCGCCCGGCTGTAATTACAGACCTCGGCATCCACAGGCTCTCTGAGCCTCATCAAGACCCTCGTATCCTCATAAAGACCCTCGTATCCTCATCAGGACCCTCAGAGTCTCATCAAGAGACTGTAGTTTTTTGTAGTGGAATACAAAATAGCATTGATAATGTACAAAGTGTTCAACAGATTGTTACCTAGTGAAATTGTAAGCATGTTTAAAATAAGGATAAGTAGATATGAGCTTCGAGGGAAACGTATGATTGAAAAACCAAAGTCTAGGACTAAAATTAAAGATCAATGTATTACTGTAAGGGGTGTAAATATATGGAATGCACTTGATGAAAAATTGAAGATGTGCCAGTCGATTCATGCATTCAAACGTTTGTTTAAGTTTAATGTGTTTGAAAAATATGAGGGATCCAGTAGAAGATACTATTACGGAATTATGTTCGGGATTGTGTAAACAATATGATTTATTTTTTGTACTATGTTTTGTATGTTTGATCGGAATAAGTTGATCATGTGAGAAGGGTAGGCGTAAATAAGCAATAGCTTCAGCCTATTCCTTTTCGGTTAGGTCTTTTTTTATGTGAACTAATGCTTTCAGTTGGTGTCTACATTAAGAATGACCTGACCGAAATAAATATATTTTTATTCATTCATTCAAGACCCTCAGAGCCTCATCAGGACCTCCGGAGCCTCATCAAGACCCTCGTTCACATTCCCTCCCGTCAGTTTACGCCGCTGCGTGTTTACATCCGGAGGAGCCGACGCTCTGCACACTGGCTGTCAGGATCCATCAGGGAGACGTCCGGCCTCCTCCACGTCTTTTCCCAACATGAGTTGTTTCCACGAATGCTTGGCTTGGGTTCGACGGAGGAACCGAGGACGGACACCGTGTTGAAGATATCTCCACTGTTCTGGCAACACTGCAGGAGTTGAACGCCTGTGCTGCCTCAGCGACTACGACACACAAGGCAGTCGACTCTAACAGCCTCCTCTGGAGCGAAATGTGCAGCCCGTTGGAGTTTTATACCGTAAATCTGGAGCTCAGTCCCCCACTGATTCACGCAGGGAGCCGCTTCATTGGTGAACCCGGCAGTAAATCCTGGACCGGTGGCCAGTCCATCACACACCGAAGCCAACATCTATGCACGCTCACACTCACTCCTCTGCTCTTTTTAACAATCGCCTATCAACCTGGCGTACAAGAGAACGCTGGGCTGAGGGAGGAAGCCGTCGTATCTGGAGAAAACCCGACACAAAGAGAAGCCAGAGTCTAGTTTTGAGTCGACGGAAAAAAAAACGAAAAACATTCACAAATGAATGTATAAAATCAAAGTAAAGAACTAACAATACAGCTGTAAATGTTAAAGGTCCTACATACAGTTCAGAGGCCGCTGCTGAGTCTAAACTTGGGAAAGTGGGCCAGACTGCTGCAAGATGTTCAAATCACTTATATGAAAAGGTTCAGTTGTGCAAACTCAAGCCAAACTTCTCAAACTCAAACTAACATCTGCAGAACGTTGGAGCGCGATGCCTTTTCTGTATCTCATCAAAGGTCAGAAGATGAAAGCTTGCGGTTCGTAGATAGTTTTGATCTCAAGTTTTGATCTTGAAGATCTTCTGGACTTGATGATGGAATGGTTTATCATTGACTCAGTAGTTCAAGAAAAGTCTTTACATGTATTTCAGTCAGCCTCCTTCGAAATCAAAGAGTAAAGTTTCATAAATATTTCAATGCAGCTGAAGAGCTCACAAACAAACCTAATCCCTGTGGAGTCGTAGGAATCTCTGCAACGTGACACACGGTAAACTTCAGGTCCAGCTCTCTTCTACCCCAGCTCCATTAATGACACTCGTGTTGTTGTTGTTAACCTGCTTCTTCCTGTCACAGGGGAGCTTTTCCTTCCCACAGTCGCCTGGTGCTTGCTCAGGATGGGGAACAGCGTCGTTGAAAGTCTGTTAGCTTCCTTAGAGAAGCAGTGATTATTACTGTTATTTTATTGGCTCTGTATCGACGACTACTTTTGGAACTTCCTTGTTGAAGAGCCTTGAGGGGCATTTGTCGTGATTTGGCTCCGTTTAAATAAAGCTGATACCTGTGTGCGTTAAGCAGCTGTCTATAAGAATTAATGAGATTAAAGAGTCAAAGGAGCAGATTAACTATCGCTCTGCGTCGGGCTCAAACTCTGTTTTGGGACTCAAAGAGAACTACAGGTATTAAGTAAACGAGTTAAAGTGACCTTTCCAGCTGGTCTTGCTGCATATTTCTATCCATGTGAGTGTTTCTTCTTCTTCTTCTTCTTCCAGAGTCCAATATTTGGAAAGAAGAATGTGAGTTTGATCCTTTAGAGGAAGCTTCTGAGGCCTCTGCTCGTAACTCATTGCCAGTTGCATCCATATTTACCGCAGAAAAGCATGTCCTTAAATTTTATGTTTGACAGGCGAGGCCCAATAAAGTTACTACCCGAATAAGACCCATCGTGGCAGCGCCGGTGGGCGGAGCGCATGTGTGAAGGTTGTCTTGATTTACTTCGAATGAAAGAAAACTTTACCAGAAATCAGAAACTGCTTAATAAAAACAAAAAAACTTGTGTTTTTTATCTTTTTTTTAAATGAACTACAATGTCTACAGATTAAATGCAACTTTGCACATTTTCAAACTTTAAAGAGCACCGTCTGTGAATGTAGAGGAATAGAATATTATGAAATGCCAATGAGGCCATGACACATCGCAGGATTATGTTCACATGATCTCATTTTCTACGGTTGTCACAGTTTCCAGACGTTCCAGGTGAAGGAGGGAGCGGTTATAATAAATGTTGTTTTATTTAAAGGGAACCTATTATGAAAAACAGGTTTTTTTCTTGCTTTAACATATATAAAGTGGTCTTCCCTCAGCCTGCCAACTCAGAGAAGGAGGAAAGCAACCAAATTCTGCAGTGTCTGTCTATCATAGCCTCCCC
Source organism: Cololabis saira (assembly GCF_033807715.1). Taxonomy (NCBI): domain Eukaryota; kingdom Metazoa; phylum Chordata; class Actinopteri; order Beloniformes; family Belonidae; genus Cololabis; species Cololabis saira. Next base: position 15,465,490 of record NC_084604.1, read on the forward strand.
GCCCACTCAGAGCCAGCATAGAGAAGGAGGTTAGAAACGGGGAAGATAAAGACATGGCTCAGAGGCTGAATTTCTAATTTATTTAGCAAAAACAATCAAAAGCTTGTTTTTAAGACATTCAAGGCCTGTTTAAAATAGGTATTAGATGCCATAATAGGTCCCCTTTATGTCTGAAAGGTTTTCCTCTTTTCTTTATCTAGCTACAATTTAGCACGAACTGACTCTTCCTCCTTTAAGTGAGCTGTCTCATCCTGAACCATCTGAATTTCCCTCGGGATTAATGAAGTATCCATCCATCCATCCATCCATCCATCCATCCATCCATCCATCCATCCATCCATCCATCCATGAAAATATTGAAGAAACTGAATGTGGTTAAACCAAGAATTTAAGTCTTGAAACATTATAAACATTTTAAAAATCCAATTAATCCTTAGAGCTGGGATTCATGGTTTCGTGCTGGCGAAGCAGCCTCGGTAAATTACCATGGGAACTCCTTATATGGACATTGTGTGTGTGTTTTTTTTAATATGTTCTCCCATGAAGTACAATTATTAATAATTAATTTTATTTTTTTATTTTATGCAAAAGCTGTGCTAAAAATCACAAAATAGAAAGTTTTTTTCTGTTATTTTTGTTCATAAAAATGAGCACGGTGAACTTTGAACTGTAACATATTTTATTGACGATATAGAGGAGGTAAACCTTTAAAACTTTGAGTACTTTTTTGCTCAGCTGTGCTCATATAGTTGGTGAAAATAAAAAAAGAAGTCACCAGATTTTCCCAGTTTGTGTTGAGGAAAAGGATACAAGACACTTTCTACTGCACATATTCTTACAGCCTTTCAACGTTTCAACATAGTTATGAAAAAGAGCGGCCTAAATGCTCTCAGGATTAAACAAAATTACTAGTCTTTTTTATTTCAATCTGAGTGCCGATCAACTGCAAATGTAATCGGGCTTCTGCAAATACTGTTCGTCCTGTATAATCACTGGCAATTAAATGTTGAACAGTTGAAAAATGTAGATTTTTAGATAATTATAATAATTTATAATAATAAATTATTATAATTACAATAATAATTTAGATTTACAGACTGATCTGCTTGTTTGCAATTATATGCTAATCTGAACTGCTCCTGATCAAGTTCTTGAACGCTGTTGAAATGAGCTGTCCGTGTTTCTGTCTGCACTACGGACGGTATAATAAGAACTGGACAAGCCCTCTATGACATCACTCCTTGTGTGTGAGTCAGTTTTAAACTCTGTTTTCAGGTCTCTGGGTGACATCATCTTGGTTGATTGTAAATTTAGGTAAATGGACAGAAGGAGCAGGTCTGGAAACTGGCTTGAAAATGCTTAATATTTGCTCAGTTATCACCAGTTTGAGCCGTTTTAGCTTAACTTAGCTCATGCTAACTAACATTTCATTCATTCTGGTCGATTCTGTCCATCTATCCTCATTTCAGATGTTGCTAACATCTTAAAATGAGTACTGCTGGGACAACAGGCCTTATGCAGTAGTCTCACGGTTACTGCGATTCAGCTGCATATTAGCCAGTTATGTGGTTGGTCAACCTTGAATGTCCTAAAAGAGCCTGAGGCGAGGTACATTTGAACCAAGGACCCTAATTATGCTTTCAACTCAGTTGCACTGCAGCCTTTAGTGTTCTGACTGTCATCATCATAGCTGTCACTCAAAAAGCTGCACCCCTAGTTATGCATAAAAGTTTTATTTTTGCGACATCTGCAGCCTCGGTTTAAACACCAGTGTAGTTTTAGGACATCGCCTACAGGCCTTCATTTCTGTTTAAGATTTGCTTCAAGATGCTATTATTGCCTGTCTTTGTAAATCTGCCCCAAAGATGCTTCGGAAAAACCCTTTTAGACCATAAACTGTGTGCAGTCTTAAAAAACGCCCTTTATCTTTGCTTCTGAACACGTTCAGGAATTGCACCTGACCTCACATCTAAAACAGCTTCCATTGATCTGACCCCTCTAATGATGGTCACCGTTTATCCTGCACAGTCTGCAGACGTCCATAAAGGTGGCACCACTGGTAATAGGAGTTCACTGGTGGCTGGCACCTTTATAGTTCATTTAATTTACTTAAATAGACGAGTCACATCGGCATTACTGGTTAGGGACTTGTTTCAAGGCCCACAGCAGCAGCACTCGAGTAAAAATACTGGATCTAACATTAAACAGAAGACTCGGTGGAGCGATGAATCAACTCTAGTGGGTTGGAAAATTAGAAATGTGTCACATTTATATTAATCTTCTTTGCTTTTGCAGTATTTAAGCATTTTTAGGCAAAGAAGAATTAGTGGTAATCTGTTTCATGGAATAGTGAATTTGTGCCACCGGGTTTCGTGGCTGTGAAGTGTTAAACTGTTTACAAGTCTCCGTTAGACACATTATCAGCCCATTACTGCAGCCTTAATGTAATTTTAGAAGAATTAATATTAATTAAAAATAGTACCTGCAAGGCCATTCATTACTGTGATTAGAGACGTCAGACTGAAAAGCTTTATTTCTCTGAGTCCTCATCTGTTTAAGCTGTTTCGTAACCGTGTGGGAGCGGCCAGGACCCGCTGAGCACTGCTGGCAATCACAGCCACAGAATTAAAACGTACGAAATGCAACTAAAAACAGAAATAAATGGTTCAGATGCAGACTTGGGGTTAGAGCAGGACTTTGGCTGTGACTGGAAACATCCCAAAAGCAGATGAGAACAGACAAGTACGCATACGGAGAACCTCACTGATCCCAGTCGAGGGCGTTCTCCTACACGCTCCCTCAATGGCAGAACAAGCTACCAGGCAGCGCTCAGCCGTCTCCTTCAATGTTTAATGACCTCTAGAGAACTCTCCTCCTCCATGAGCACTCCCAGTCTGAAGCTGTTCTATCCCTCTAACTCGATTTAACTGCACTGGCTCTGCACTTGTTTCCTCTGTAAGTCACTTTGAATATAAGTGTCTGCCTTCCCCCCCGTGTATAAACGTGACTAACTTTTTTGGATGACATTATCACTGAGTTGAGATCCAAACCCAGTGAAAGTCTGAATCTTGGTGGGGTCTGCTCGCATTAGTCGTCTTTCCATCACGCACAGAACTTGCGCTGAAAAACCTATAATTCGGAAAAAATATAAAATATCGCAGAAATGTTTTCGCGCTTTCATGAGGTGGTTTTGACGGTCTACTTTATCTCAAAGGTATAATGGAAACATTTTCCTGCACATCTCTAACTTTATTAAATCTGTGATTTGATAAAGTTCATTTTGTCCATGGCTTTACAATTTAACATGCTGATTCTTTTTGTCGGACAAGAATATTTAGGTTTTTAAATACCTGACATGTTTCTGCGATTACTTCCGCCTTCACCAGAGTCACAAGATGGTGTGTGTGTCGACAGGTGAGTCGTGACTCCTAATATTAGCTGATAAATTGACGGGACACAGGCGGAAGTAATCGCTGAAACATGTCAGGTATTTAAAAACCTAAATATTCTTGTCCGATGAAAAGAAGTTAAAATTGTAAAGAACTTGTGGTTCATCTTCTTCAAAGTCGAGATCTTCTTGAAAAGAAGTCGGGCAGGATGAGATACGGAGCGAGAACCAGGAGACTCATGAAAACAAAAACACTGTTCAATGGAAACACTTGCTCCTCTTTTATCGCAATTTCAGAGTTGTCGCTTCTGTTTTGCGTTGAAGTTTAAAGGAAATCCACCTAATGAGACGTTGCCCTGGTCTCCTCTTGTGACATCTGCGTATGACTGCTATGTTAAACGTGAGGAACGATGGAGCGACGTCACGCCGATACAGTGGACATCTTAGCAGAGGAGACTAAGAGAGCCAAGAGACAGTAACAAAGTGACGAAGCAAGACACAGAACAAGACCAAATGGCAGGTAGGGTTGTGAAAAGTGGACCTGCAGTGATTCTAAAATGACACCCCGACATCTGTATTTAGTTCGCCGCCTTATGATTCACAGAAATTGATCGCAGAAATCCCGTCAAGGCCTTGGATTTTGTTAATCACCTTTTATTCCACATTAACTTTGAATATTGAGTTAAAAGTGTCTGATAAGAAAAAACTCCAAAAAGTTAGATTTCAATGACTACAAGTCATATTCTGACAAGTGACAAAACCGGAAAATAGCCTATTCAAGTTGTTCAAGTTGCTATGGTTACGGTAAATTTAAAAGTCCTCAAGGTTTTTTGCTGCCAGAGAGGCTTTGAGCTTGATGATGAGATAAAAGTTTCCCATTGTGCTGCTGATGCGGGCGTCTCTGTCTCTGTGGGAAACTTAATATTGATTTAATTTCTTCATGTTTATCAGCCTCAAATATAACATCATTATGCTGTTTGCGGTGGAAACAATGATAATATGATGCCAGGTAAGAGGCAGATAAGGAGATGGAGGAAGGTTTTTTTTTAAATATCCCTGACCTCTGAATAACTAATGTGTGCATTTACACAGGATTAAAATGACCTCTTTACCTCGATGTTTACTTATATAGGGTAGGTCATTTGTGGCAGAATGAACAGCTGGAAGAGCGTCTCTCTTTCTCTCATTCAGTGCGTTTACATGGGACGTTTAAATCCTCTTTAATTCAGAATTAAAATTAAATCTGATTTAAAATGATTAAAAATGACCATGTAAACACCTAATTCCAAATGAAAATGGCCATTTCGAATTAAACTTGATTCCGAAGTAAGTGGCTGGTTTATTCCGATTTTTAATCCGAACAGTATAATTCCGCGATCATGTAAACACTCATTCCGCTTTAAATTAATTCTGGTCTTTCTGCGCTGCTCGTTCCCTCGCTGGGCTTTGTTTTCCAAACAAGTTTCAAGATGGCAGCACGCAGTAAACGGAGGTCAAGAGCAGAGACAATTTATTTAATAAATGTATTAAATACATATAAATACTCGGCACAACTACCCAGTCTGTAGAGGACAATAGCCACACGCATGTTGAGGGGAATGGGTGCACGGACATGAAGCCCTGCAGCCACACAGCTTCACAAACGACACGCGGGTCAACCAAAAGTTCTCTTTCCACTGTGAATTTGGTCAGGACGATTCGGTTCCACCAGTCCTTGCTTCGCACTTTCCTCCACTGCTGTCTGGCCTTGCGAGCTGGATGCAGCAGTGGGCTGAGGTAGAGCAATCGTTGAACTGACCGGTTTCTGCTATTAGCCAAAGCATGGTTTTCTGCCTACCTCCTCCTCAGAACAAGAAAGAAAATCATCGACATGATGTTGTCGTGCTGCTGCTTCAAAAATAAAATCAAAACAAATCCAAAAAGGATGCTAATAATGTGGTCCTCCATGTTGTTGCTCATCGAGTAAGTTTGTTTTCTTCCGGTAGACGTAAATACGTAAAAACGTCCGCCCCCCCCCTATCCAATCAGAACCCTTCCCAACCCCCAGACCTTAAAAGGGGACCTATTATGGCATCTAATACCTATTTTAAACAGGCCTTGAATGTCTTAAAAACAAGCTTTTAAAATTCAGTCTCTAAACCACGTCTTTATTTTCCTCGTTTCTAACCTCATTCTCTATGTGGGAAATGGCGGAAGCTCCGGCCGGCGGAGTTAGTTGTGGGCGTGGATTCACGCATCGCTCCCGTCGTTACGTAACGACAGGAGCAGAATCTGAACGGCTCGTAGATCCACATCACACTGGACGGCTCATCCGGGCGGCTGTACAGACACTGCAGAATTTGGTTGCTTTCCTCCTTCTCTGAGTTGGCAGGCTGAGGGGAGACCACTTTATATATGTTAAAGCAAGAGAAAACCTGTTTTTCATAATAGGTCCCCTTTAAGCGGAATTGGATAAAGCCAATCAAACGTGTTTTCCATGTAAACCTCAATTCGGAATGACTATTTCCATGTAAACTCGAAGGAAAATAGTTTAATTCTGAATTATTTAATTCTGTATAATTTATTCCGAATTAAAAAACATCATGTAACCGTGGCCATTGTGCCTCAGTGTGGATGAGGGGATGTAGCGTCGGTATGAAGGCGTTCACGTCGTCGGGGCGTACACGGGTCCCTCGTTCAGCTCGTCTAGGACTCAGAATGTTGCAGGCTACTCAATTTCAGCGCTGCAGCCAGACGGACTGTAGTTGCCGTTTCCTGGCAACCAGATGCTTCTTCAGACACGGTGATGGAGGTGGCAGGCCTTTGGCCGGTGGATCGTCACGCTGAAGTAGGAGCTGTAGCCTTCACAGCTCACATGTTCCCGGAGAGAAGAGGTCCGTGTTGGAGTCGTGGTGAGCGAGGAGAGTTTGTGAGAGGGTGCAAATGGGGCATTAATCCCCAAACCTGAGGCCAAAATTCACCAAAATACCTCCGACCTGCCTGCAAGATAATATGAGGTACTAGTACTTTTATTCAAGCCGAGGGACTACCATGTCATGCGCACCCGGCAGTAAATGATGCATCCATTGCCAACAGCACCACAACAAGACTCTGTTTCTGCAGAGCACAGATGGCGACAGTAACACCTGCTGCGGCACCTTTGAAATATCTTTAGAGTTGAATAATCTTTATACGAAATGAAAGGCTGAAAGTTCCTGACAACGAAGCTGAATTTTCAAGGGAGCTGCTGAAGGCCAGAGGGGACAAGGGAAATTAAAAGAGGAGCTTGTGGAAAAAAAAAAAAAAAGACTCGACTTCATCAATATCCATGAAGGCAGCTATTTTAATCTGAGTAAAATGTGAAGGATTTGCGAAGGAAGGCAGCAGCAGCAGTGAATCAGGGTGTGTGGCCCCGATATCGTTGCACATTATTGTGATACATTACAGCTGTCAAAAGTATGGACTTGGTACTCTTTTAGATTACTGAAATCCAAATAGACCCCCCTCGCCCCCCAGCACCTTCTGATGGACTTTCAGACACGGCAGGTTTAAGACTAAATAAAACCAAGGCTTTTGCAGGCTTAAAATTCAAGGTTTTCTTCTTTATCCTGAATAAATCAAAAAGTAGCACTTTTTTTATTTTCAATGTTTTGTTCCAAAGAGGTACAATAAAACATCCTGTAATTATGAGTTATGTTCTCCCTGCAAATCTTTGTTTATCCCTGAGTTTTCTCTCCGGTTCCCTCAGTATATCATTTTCAGAAGGGCTCTGATTTGTATTATTTGTTATGCTGTGATGGTGGTAATAGTGGCGGGGTGGGCGCCTGAGAGGGCTGCTGATGGTAGCAAGGGGGATAGAAATAACCTTTCATAGCAGCAACAATAACACTAAGGTCTCCAGGAAATCATCATTATTCATTGAGTGCAACACGTTGCATGCAAAACCACAAGACCAGAGTGTTGGAGTAGAAAAAAACACTGTTAGAAATTTACATGAAGTACATGAACAAAGGCAGCGGGGATGCTGGAGCCGCGAGCTGATTGTGCTTATTGTGAAGGCTGCAGCTCTCGAGTTGGGGGCCAGGGTTTCAAGTGATTTACAACTGAATATGTTTTATAAATGTAGAAATGTTTGCTAAAGATCCCTTTTTTAAAAATTGAACTGGTGTTTCTCACTGAAAATACTGGTAGAAATTGATCTATTTGGTGAAAAATAAAATGCTGTAAAACTTAAAATAATGGCTCAGTCCCAATAATCCGCCGGGTGTAGCATAATATTTTATATTAAACGCCTGTCCTAAATAAAGGCCGGGTCAGACATTGTTTTTCTGGTGGCCAAAAATATATTCTACTGAAACACAAACAAATAACCTTAAACAAATTGAAAAGTGTGTGACTATTGATTTAATTTTAGAGGGACGTTACTGATGACGTGTTATGAAGTTCAGCGTGAGTTGTGGAAGATTATACGAGTGATGGGAAAAGAGTCTAGCTGGCTAGATCGAAGACGCACAATAAGATTTGGGTGAAATGGAGACACAATTAATAAAGGCAGGTCCCAAATAAATGCTTGTTTATTTGAGAGATTTAAGCAAATAAACGCCCGGGTTCTTTATTTGGTGTTTTACAGTAATATAGAAATAATTTAAGTGATTTCTGTGGGGGGGCAGAGTACATGGTGCGGTGTTTGGATTTATATGTGGTTGAAGCAGGAGAGGCTCTTCTGATGTTGACGGTGGTGTTACACAGCATACACAGCTGTCTTATTCTAAGAAAAAACATATCTGCCAAAGGGGAAAGGAAAAAAAAAAAACTTGTTTTCTTGAAACAACAGTTTTTGCAATGTGCATAAGAAATACGGAGTCCTGTTACAGTTCCCTCGAGCCTGGCTCCTCATACTTAGTCTGTTTTGGAAGATTCTTGGTGAAATGGGTCCGTTTCGCCTCCTGTTCACGGCCAATTCCACCAGTACAGAATGTACCAAACCAATCACAACAGGGCTTCATGCTGTCTTGGATTGACAATGATTTAATAAAGTTCATTTTGTCCACGGCTAATTTATTTTTGTGGGACAAGAATTTTTAGGTTTTTTAAATACCTGTTCATGTTTCGGCGATTGCTTTCGCCTTCATCAGGCTTGGATTGACACGTTTTTGCTGCTGAAACTGAAAACAGTCATTCAGCGGTGGTCCAACTTCACTGCAGTCATTCTGGATGGCTGTTGTTGGCGTTAGTCAGGTGGACTGGTACTTGTTCAGGGGGGATTTCTTTCTCTGATTGGCTGCATCCAAAGGCGTCCAGAGGCAGTTTCTTCTGTTTGTGCTGCTCCAACGAAAATCAAAGTGTACTCTAGAGGAACCAGATGGAAAGAATAGGGATGGCTGGACAGGCTACATCACTCCTGAATTTAACTACAGTGCTGTCCAAGGAAATAATAATACTAAGAAAGTAAAAACCATAATTTCACAAAATGTTCAAAGAGTAGGATGCGTAGCAGGAAAAGGCTGCGCTGAAATCTCTGGAGGTCAACGTGACTGCGTTGGAGTGTTGTGTTTGTTGCCTGGCAACAACCGTGCTGAAGTCACACGCAGCATCCGCAGGTAAATGCAGGTGAAATCTCCGTGCAAAGCAATGATGGAAACTTGCATCCAACGGGTCAACATCTGGAATTGGAGGTGTTCTCCATCTGTTGATAGGACGCACTACGAAAAAAAATCATGTTCCACTTTTGCTGAATGTTTTAGAGTCTCTTGTCTCTTGCCTGCATCGTCCAACACCCATACAGAGACAGTTGGGATGGGTTTGTTTGGTATGTGAGGATTCCAGAGGCGTCGTATCCTGGAGCATCTCTAGAAGTCTAACCTTGCCTGCTGGATGACCTGGGAGAAGCGCACTGCAGTAATTGAGGCACCGAGCCACCAAGACTTGTGTGGGGAATTGAAATGGGCGTGGCCTGAGTTTCCCTATGATATATAACAAAGCGTCGGAGACGGACAGCCGGTCATCGATCATGACAGCCAGGCTTCTCACAACCTGGGCAGGAATGACGGATGAAGAGGTGATTTGGACATCGACTACTGGGAACCGCTCGGTCTTGGAGAGGTTTAGATGACGGCGGTGTTCTTTCGTGCATATGGATATATCCGAGGGACGAGCTGAGATTCCCAAAAATAACAAAATATTTCAAAAAGTAAATCATCAAATAACATTTCACCACTTTATCTTTCAGAAGAGGTTTGGATTTTATCGGTAATCTATAACTTGCTCCATTACTCTCGTTTCAGTTTGTGTTGATGTTTCGCATCAAAACTTTCACTAGAAGGGTGCTGTGAAGGTCAGGCCTTCAATTTAATTATCGGTAACCCTTTACCTCAGCAGAGCTTTATATTCTCTGCCGTCTTTAGAGAGACAGAGAGAGAATAATCAATATTATTGTTTCACTTTCAAATGATTGAGCCTTAAAGGCGTCAAGGTAAAATAAGCATATTGGTAAATGTGATGATTATGAATTAAAAGCATGAAGTGAAAGCAACGCATCCTCGATGCATTGTTTTTTACTAATGTGTTGCTGCTCCGTCACGGCGGGGTGCAGCTCTGCAGCTCTGCAGCTCTGGTCCCTGCAGACTCGGCCGCTGTAACTCGAGCGGGGAGCAGCTGCGACGGTGGCCTGAGAGACTTTCCACTTCAAAGTCCTGCCTGCTCACTTCAGCACACCTGCGCCTGATGCACTGAGCTTTTCTGCCTCATCGGGGAAAGGGCGAGACACTCCTGTGTCTGTGATCCCAAATAAAATAACCCCAAACACAGGTTGCCTCCCTTTGAAGTTCACAGGAGCTCCCTCATTCACCACATTCAGATTAAACCCGTCCCCTCAGACTCTGTTTCATGCTTTTCAGAGGTGCTGATTATGCACAAGTTATTATCCACGTGCTCCGTCTTTGTGTCAATACTCTGTGTAGTGTAAAGTGACGACTGGAAGGTAATGAAATCTCTTACAGAACCACTTTTATTTTAATTATTGATGGATTTTGCTTCCCATCCTTTATTTCTGAATGAAACGGGCTCTGATTGATATGCATCGTTTTGCTCCCCGTGTCCACGTAATGCTGTTTATATTATCCCACTGGTTAAGCTCGCAGGGGTACGGGATCTAAAACTGGCCTTTTTACTGTGGAAATGGGCCAGAAATCTTTTTATACTGAATTGTTATTTGAGTCTAATGTGATTTCCTTCAGGAGGAAAATATCCCCCGCTGACTTTTATGTGGTAATATTGGGAGAGGCGGCCCAGAATACAGATGACTGCCGGATCCATGTAAAGGTATTATGCCAAGTCTGCTCGATACCCCTCGAGAAGGAGGCATGAGAAACAATCTGAAATAATAAGCTGGAAGCTGTTTCCCAGCATGCCGCTGTGGTAAGGAGTTGATGAGCAGATTGGAAAGGGATAAAAATGTGGTCGGTCCAAACGGCAACATTTCAACTCTGGAAAAGTTTCTCAACATGAGAAATCCCAAGGATTTAATCGACGACGTGAATCTCGATGCTACCGTCTCCATGGAGTCCCTGGAGGTCCACAGGACCAAGATGTTTCACAGAAGGCTGCCAAGAACATTAAGTATTACCGTATTTTCCGCACTATAAGGCACTTAAAATCCTTATTTTCTCAAAAATCGTCAGTGGCGCCTAATGTATGAATTCTTGTTGTGCTAACTAACCTCAAACCAGTTCTAAGAGGTAAACTGCCCTCAAAAATAGTGCAGTTTTAGTGACTTTGGTAGCAACGAAGCCGCTCCAATTGATTGACAGTCGGACCGTTCAGACACATTAAAGTCGTTCCTTGGTTGGATACACTGTAAATTTTTTTGTTGTGAACTTACAGTAAATAATTGGATAAATTTTGCATTACTTTCACAGTAGGGATTACAGCTATATACTGTGAAATATACTCACAGAAATTTACTGTAATTTATATCTGTGAGATTACAATGCATTGTTGTAATAGCACAACTGAATACTGTAACTTTACAGCTTAAATGACAAAGCAATTACTGTGATATTACAGTACATTACTGGAGAATTACAACCTTTTGCTGTACATCATTACAACAAGGCCCTGTACTTATACATTGTGTACTGTGAAAGTGATGTACAAGTTGACAATAATTTACTGTGAATTTACAATGTATACTGTGGAAGTCATGATAAAATTGTTCAGTAATTTACTGGAAAAGTAATGCAGAAGCTTCCATTTACTGTGAATTTACAAACATTGTAAACAAACAACTCTGAGGTAAAGTCAATGTTAGCCCAATGGCATATTTAATAATATTGTACAGCACTACAGAACAATATGTACAATATGAATACAGCAGATGCCAAGAACTTTATTTTCTGCATTTTAAGATGGCTTTTCTAGTCATAAAAGCCACCTTAAAATGCAGAAAATGCAGAGAAATTGTGCAAACTTGCAATTCAACTACCTGTCTCACAACTCAACTATTTAACTAGCTGTGTCACAAAAACAGTAATGGACAGGATGGGAATGAGGCCTTCATGGCAAGATAAGAGAGGAAGGGAGAGCAATGAAGGGATGTCGTAAAGGAGTCAGGCGCTCTTCTCAGTCTCAAACATTATAATGAGTCCACACGCAACAGCATTGTGTAAAAATCTTGTAGTGCAAAGTTGTCTTTAAAAAAAATTACATAAAGAACGAGGCTACTCAAAACTCAGCCTGACAACTACTGCTGCAAAAAATACTATGATGCCCACTCAAAGTCAACAAGTTTCCTCCAAAGGGTGCTCACATGAGAGTTCATTGTTGTCCGCTTCTTGGTCTTTGAGCCTCTTTCAGGATTGATGCCCAGGAAGCACCTGTTAATAAGCAAAGATAGTTTCGGTTTTAAAACAGACTTACAATATGTATTGCAGGCAACATTTATCAAGGTGTTCACCTGTGCCTTTTCCCACATCAAACTCTGGTAGATTTATAATCAAAACTTGTTAGACCTTCCTGTCACCATAATTTGTTGTAGCCAAGTGGTTGATGAGAGGCCATATCAACGTGCGCCGCCACTGAAATGCGTCTTCACGCAATTGACCAGTTAGTAAATTAAACTAAACCCTGTTCAAAGTATGACAAATACATCCTTGTTAATTAAGGGTCTGAGAGGATTTTGTTCTGCTTTTAAAGAAAATGTCCTCTACTTCATTCAATACATTCACATTTTGCAATAGACGTTTCGAAATCACATAGCCTGCCCCAAAACAGAATAAACTGTGATTGGACCAGCAGGTATTTGTCAGCATAACGTGTAGATACCCATACTGATCTGCAGAGCGAAACTGAATATGAGTTTGCGAGATCAGGATAGTCTCACCAGGCTAGCCTCAGGTACCTCGTTTATCAGCATTTTAGACCTCAAGACAATCATTAAGTTGGAAGCCTGTACTATAATGTGAATTAGAAGATTAAATGTGATCTTTATAAAATACCTTTGAATGAACTCCAGCGTCGATGATCCAGTGGCAGGATACTCAAGGTTGAAGACGTAATAGCTGCTGAAGAAAGCAGATACTCCGTGCAAAAAGAAAGGGTTGTCCCTCGATGGATATAAGCCATCCAGAGGGCTTCATCGTGTCACCTGAAATGAACAGATACAACATTATGTGTTATGAGCACTTTGCGATCTGCTTCAGATAAAAAGGGCTATACAAATGTAATTCTTATAATAAGTATTATTTATTGTGATTGGGTAGATTTCTAGAATGAAAACAAAATAATTTGTTAGAAATGTCGATACTACATGAAATTAACATTACCTTGAATGATCAAGCAGAGGGGGGTGCTGGGGAGCTCTGAAGTATTGACGTCCACAGAAGTGGCACATGGCTGTAACATAGTAACACACAATGGCATGGATTTAGGATAAAGGATAAATATTGTTCATTGGTCAGAAGTAGCATATCATACAAGGTAAATGTTGATAATGTAATCACTCATTTTGCATTTTAAATATTTGAATAAAAAATCTTACATCAACTTCAAGCATCAAACTCTCTTCGGTTCTTCGAAGTACAACATTAGGAGCAGCAGGATGCAGGCAGCCTTGTCAGAGTCTGGATCATAGCAGGCCAGGACATCATGGATCTTGGGGTTGTCCAGTGTTGCACAGTAATCCAGGATGGTCTGTCCTCGTCGACTAATTTTCTCCTGTAGCTTCTGAAGGACATCGACGTCCGTCAGGAGGCCAAAGTGTGAGAATAGGCATTTCTGAGAGAAGAGAAATGGCCACTCCCATCCACAGGATGATGTATGTCTTTTCCATCATTGGTTCTGCTCTCTCTGCCCCATTCATTCCTTCCTCTGTGTTTACAGACATACAAATGCATTGTTAGTACCCAAGTAACAATTTGGTCTTGTAGCCACCCAACACACACGATGTTCAGATCTTGACCAATTACTAAAGTCTAAACAAAATGAGCCAAAAAGACAGTAGATGGCATGCCTGTAGATGTTCAGCATATCCCTCTTCATATTCTCCAACGTTGCCTCGGTCTCCCCCTCTGGCAAATCTGCTGGGCCCCACCTGACACACCTAGAAGTGGGCATCACAGGGTAACTAACAACGTTAGTACAACGTTAGTACAACGTACAACGTTGTAACTAAGATATCCGCTGGAAAAATATTTTTTCATGGACCGTTTGAATCACTAAGTCATTAAAGTTAAACAGCTAACTGTTAGCCCGGCTAATCTATGATAACCTTGACTAATTACAAAAATGTGCACACATAACTAGAAATTTTTGTCCCATCATTGGTTTTATAAACTTTACAAACACTACATTTGTCTAAACGGTGATAGTGACATGAAAAATTATACCGAAACTCTCGTCATTACTAACCTTACTACTATTAGCAAATGCTGTAAGAGAATTTTAAACAATTTCGGGCCCTTGGTAACAAAATATGAACTGTGTCATGCAATAAACGTTCATTTGAAAGTAAATATTATTATCATATTAAAATAACATGGGTGTAAGTGCTGCAAACATGCATGCTGCTTACCTTCTCCATTCAGCCCAGAAGAGAAATGTGGGATATGGCGCCTTCAGTTCAAAATAGTAGTTCGGTTAGGTCATGTGACTTCCCAGGGTGCATTTCAACACAATATTTCACTGTAATAATACTGTTTAATGCTGTGAAATCCTTGCATTATTTACTGTGTTGCTGTGATATTACAGACCTTGTTGTGATATAACATCAGGTTTTAGATTGCAGGATTTTACTGTAAAACAAGAGTTAAATACTGTAAAATCCAAGGATACTGTACTTTTTACAGGTATTCATTGGGATATTACAGGGAATCCTAATTACAACAAGTTACTGTGAAATAATACTGTTAATTATTGTGAAATGCTGGTAAATTTTAACAGTGTACGGGTTGCAGCAACAGACAACGTTAGATAACTAATTATGTAGTGCTGAAAAGCAACCATCATCCAACACCTAGTCAGTGTTGCCTTACTGTAATTAGACGTCAACGTTAGGTTTCTAGAGTAAACCCAATTTTCAAATCTGTATCATAATCAAATGTTGGAATACAACGTTGTTCCAACCTCACACTAACTTCAGGTGTCTGCTATCGCTGGCAACGATGAACCAATCAGAGTACAGGACGTAGTACGACGCTTACTTCCTCCACTTTTTATTGGTGGATTCGTGGAAGTAGAATGATTTAAAATGTGAAAGTATTTCTCTGTTTTAGTTACAACTGAATGATATTTTAAAGGAGCTGTATGTAAGAGCAATAATAAAACGAATCATAAAATGACCCCGATATGTCAACAGACATTTAAAAATCATGTTCATTTCAAATACTTATGTCACTGACAACAGCACTCAAGCCAGGATATTCCAGTTTAAAAAGAGGAGTTGCAGCCCTCAACTGATGTTTATGTTGTCATTTTTTGTTTTGGCCTGAAGCTCCACCCTCCACCTATCTCCCAATCACCAAGTCAGTATCGTTTCTGAAGCTCCACCCTCCACCTATCTCCCAATCACCAAGTCAGTATTGTTTCTGAAGCTCCACCCTCCACCTATCTCCCAATCACCAAGTCAGTATTGTTTCTGAAGCTCCACCCTCCACCTATCTCCCAATCACCAAGTCAGTATTGTTTCTGAAGCTCCACCCTCCACCTATCTCCCAATCACCAAGTCAGTATTGTTTCTGAAGCTCCACCCTCCACCTATCTCCCAATCACCAAGTCAGTATTGTTTCTGAAGCTCCACCCTCCACCTATCTCCCAATCACAAAGTCAGTATTGTTTCTGAAGCTCCACCCTCCACCTATCTCCCAATCATCAAGTCAGTATTGTTTCGGCATCCGGGTTGCCAGCTCGGCTCTAATTATCGCAGCCATGGCAGCCTACGTTCCTGCTGCATTCTGCAGCCTACCTGGCAACCTCTGGTCGGGGGGAGGAGGGGGAGGGTACACGCCGCTCAACAATATTTTGAAAGTGACTGCAGTACCAGTTTTGGACATTTCTTACAGACGGCTCCTTTAAGTAATTGTGAACGAGGTGAATAAAGTTCGACTTACCAGACTGTTTTGTTTGGCTTTACATATGTTTTATCATGCACCCTAAAACCCTTATGTATGAAAATAGACCTGTTCATTGATATTGCGCATTATGGGCTCTACTAAATGTATGCGTCTCTACTGACAATAACACGATACCCGTCGAGGGCGAGTACCAGGAAGTTTTGGTCCTGGGACCCAGATGGCTCGGTACTGGAGTACCGCTTCATTTTTAACCACCCTTAAATCATAGCATCGCAGAAGTTGACCAGTGTTGTCTTGTATCCTCAGCACGTGTAAACAGTCAGTCACGGGTAAGACGGTGTGGGCAAATGTTCCTACACTTTTACGAGAGTGAAGGCAACAAACCGTAGGACAATAAAGAGAAAGAGACACAAATAAGATACAGCATCAATCCAAAGTAGTGTATTAAATCGCCCTCGTTGTCTTCTTCGCAGACTCCCAGCTCCAACTCAGCCCTGACAAGTGCAGATATACTACTCTAACCTGATCACACTGTGCTTTCTATTTTAAATTGGATTGAAAATTTAAAAAAAGATGACTAAACCCGGAGGAAATGGCAGGTGCAGCTTCAATATCCACAAGCAGAACATCCTCCATCCCAAAGTGAGGGAAGTTAAAAAAAACAAACTAGATGTGAAAGATTCACTGCCCGTCACTTCTGTGGATTTCACTTGGTTTAGCAACAGTAAGCTACATCCAGCACTGTATATTTAGCTATCGTCTGTGTTACAGCTCACCGTGGCAGCTCGCTGCAGCAGCTCCTCAATCATCACTAGTGCTTTTATGTTTTATGTCGTTTGGTTTCTGAATTATTCTTCGCCCCGGTTTGGATGGCATGCTGCCTGAGGGAGGTCCTTCCTGCCCACAACAATAAACCTCAATGAATCTCTGACGGTACTTCAGTCATGATTACTGCAACACTTAACTTCCTGTCAAGGATAAATAAAGTATTTTGAATTGAATTGCATTGAATACTTACATCAGCAACGATATGCTTATGGGATATTGTTGCTGCAATATCTCAACTTGTACATCGGGAGGATTAGAATTAGATAATGAGTAGATATTCTTAAATAAAAACCAGCTATTATGGTATTTATGGAGGAGGAGGGAGGAGACTCTGTCCATCCTGGACAACACGAGACACCCAGAGCAGCATGTTCAGCAGCAGCTGCTCTCTCTGACCTGCTCTCTCTGACCTGCTCCCCCCGGCCATAAGACTGTACAACTGATCAACCCACACTCAGATCCACATCAGAACTGTCTCCAAATTGCACAGCGCATTAATGAAATTGACAATTTAATTGATGAGCTGCACTGTTATGTTATTGTCAGTGAAAATTGACAATGAAATTGACAATTTCATTAATGCGCTGCACTGTTATGTTATTATATGTTACTAACCAAGTTTTTCTGTTTGTCATTGATCCTAACCTTCTTTTTTGGGCATCTATGTAGGTGCTGAATACTTTGAATTTCCTTCAAGGATTAATAAAGTACCTACCTACCTATCTATGACTACGTTTACATGCAGTCAAAATTCGGGTTATTGCTAATATTCCGGTTACTGAAACATTTGGAATATTCCGTTTACATGCGTGAGTAAACAGGGTTATCCCTGTATACATGGTAATTAATCATTCAGGATATCCCGATCAAACCAGGGACGTGCGGAGAATGTGATGACGCAATTAACGTCATTTCCACTTCTTCTTCCTGTATCCAAATTCAAAACAAATGTTGCTTCACGCAACTTTTTGCTCACCTTGTTTTAAATCTCGCTATCCCGGTACTTTCTACCGTCTATAAATGCCAAAATGTTCATATCCTTTATTAAATTTATGAAGTGATTAGTCTCCTTCTCACTCCAAAAGTGTGGCGTGGTCTTGCGTTTCTCCGTGTTTATAAGAACTTCCTGGACTCAAAAGACCAGGATTCATTGTGAACAGAGCATGCGCTTAAAACAAATTCCTGTTCCGTTTGATCGGGATATTCCGTTCGGCGTTTACATGACCGACTATTCAGGTTTTAAAAGGAGTGACCCAGGGGTCATATTCTGTTTTTTAAAAACCCGAATATGAGCAAATTCGGGTTATTCAAAGGGGTTATTGGTGTTTACATGGCCGTGCAAATTCGGGTTATTGCCAATATTCGGGTTTTAAAAGGGTTATTGACTGCATGTAAACGCTGTCTATGTGAACCAAAGAAGATTAAAGAGAAATGCTGTAATTCTCAGTTACGTCAAGTTATTTATTCTTTTTCAAGCGCTCTCTCAAGTTATTAGGTGAATTATGAGTCAAACAGTCGTAGCTAGAGACCCTGCACCGCAACCTGAGCTGCATTTCTGGGGACTCCATCTTTGAGTTGTGTGTGAAGGAGGCTTTTTGAATCCATAATTATCGTTTTGTCCATAACTTCCGAGCAAGTTACGAACAAATCAGATAATACGCACAAATCAAGAGCTACGCACACACAAATGTTTTGAGTTTTGAGTCGATCTTCGAGGTGGGGAGTAGGTGTAACGTTCCAGCTCGAGTAGCGGTGAGCTGAAGTAAAAGTGGAGCACCTGCTGTCACTATCCAGACTGTCTCAGTGCAGTGGGCTGGTATTATAAACAGACAACATAAAAGGTGTTGTGATGCCGGTGCAAAAGTGAAGCGAACAAAAACATTGGGCGTGCAAAGTGATCAAAGAGCCAGGGTGGTTTAGCATTTACTACAAGAATTTTCCTAGACGTGTCCTCAAAACTCAACTCAACATCACAAAGGCCTCTGTTATGGATTTAATCCATCAAACGTGTTATTGTTTAAAATCCTCACATTTGATCTCTTGTGATCTCTCTTCTTATATGTAACCACCTTGAACCAAATTTGTGAATTTTGCATAATGAAAAAGACAGAGCTGCTTCCCTTTCTATTTCTTTCCTGTGCGTCCCAAAGTATCAGACTGGGACTCGGTTAATACTCAAAATCAAAGATATGTGATCAGAACATCCCTAATGTTAGACTGATTGGTGATTTGTCATTGCCTACAGGAGAGGGTGTCAAGGCGTGGGTTTGTTTGAGTCTGGCGTGTAATGGAAGCGTGCACATCTGTCTTTCACCCAAACAGAGCTGTTAAAGACTCCAGTTGACCTGCACGACCCTGAACGGGAAGAAACAAGTGTGCATAATGGATGATTAGAAGAGGTTCAGGGTGCTTTTACAATTGACACTTAAAACAAACTCAAGTTTTTGTTTTCCTTCTCAGTGCCGTTTGTCGAACACACTGATAAAACTCGTACACAAACCAAAACAAAGGGACCATGATACTCAAGAAACAAGTGGCCTCACGTCAAACCAATGGGCGACGTCGAGTCCATAGTTGCAAATGCAAACTGAACCAAAACAGAACCAAAAATCTCCCCTTCAGCGGCTCCACTGCATCACATTTCTCTGCAACTACAGCCGACCTTCATCTTCACAGAATTGATAAAAGAATTACAAGGATAACAGCCAATCTATGTATGTATAGACGGCCTGTCAGAAAACAAGCATTTGATTTCACAAGACACAGTTAAGATGTTCTAGGACAGCTTCACCATCCCCACACACACAGCATATAATACATCGGAAATCACTTCAATTATTTCCATATTACCGTAAACACCAAATACAGGCCCGGGGGTTTATTTGCTTAAATCGCTCAAATCAACAGGCGTTTATTTGGCACCTGCGTTTATTAATTGTGTCTCCATTTCACCCAAATCTTATTGTGCGTCTTCGATCTACCAGCCAGTGTTAGCTGCGGACGGCTTCTCGTTGTCAGCTATAAGACTCTTTTTCCATCACTCGTATAATCTTCCCCGACTTACACTGATGTCTGGCATGATCGTGAAGTATCCAAGCTACGGGAAAAGAGAGAGGAAAAAACAGGAGGGGAAAAGAGGTGAGCAAAGAGCTAGAGGCTACGAGCTCACCTCTTTTCCCCTCCTTTTTCCCCCCTCTCTCTTTGATACACGAGCCGCTCAACTTCATAACGCGTCATCTGTGATGTCCCTCTAAAATTAATTAAATAGTCACACACTTTTCAATTCGTTTCAGGTTATTTGTTTGTGTTTAGGTCAGCAATATTTTTGGCCACCAGAAAAATAATGTTTGACCCGGCCTTTATTTGGGATCGGCGTTTTTTATAAAATATTATGCTACACCCGGCAGGTACAGTAATTGGGACTCGGCCATTATTTGAAGTTTTACGGCATTTTATTTTTCATCAAATAGATCAATTTCTACCAGTATTTTCAGTGAGAATTCCAGTTCAATTTTGAAAAAGGGATCTTTAGCAAACATTTCTACATTTCTAGAACATATAAATCTATAGTTATAAATCTCTTGAAACTGAAGCACTAACTCATCACATCTTTAACGAGAGGGTGTGCCCGACGGGACGCGCATAAGTCTGCAATATTGGGCTGAATCTCAGAAAGTCAGAGTCTGAAATCATCCTCCACACAAAGTCTCGCTCTCAATTATGTTTTAATACTTGTTCGGGCTGAAGATCTTTTGATTTTCACTCAGGTGAAAGTCCTGACAGCGCGTTGGGCCAGCACGGGCCGATCGCTGCGCAGTCTGATCCAGAAATCTGGCGGCGGCTTCTGACTGAATTCAATTTCCAGGGAACCATCTGTCGTGATCTCAGCAAAGCTCTCCTGCTCGGATGTTGATAAGGAAGCAGGCACAGCTATAAACGAATGACGTATCCAACTGTCTGAGCTGTCAGATTCGGGGAAATACCTGAGAGGTGCACGGTTATCTCATGTTTCATGCTCAAGAAGTCATGCAGCATGGGAAAGACCTCGGTGTTTTTCTCCATACAGTTCAACCAGAGGTTCAACTTTTTAATCACGGCTTCAACTTTATCTCACACGTTGAATATGCACTGCAAAAACTCAAAATCTTACCAGGAATATTTGTCTTATTTCTAGTTAAAATGTCTCATTCTTGGCCAAAAAATCTCATTACACTTAAAACAAGAGTCATTACCAGAAAAATAACTTATTTGACAAATTTCACCTGTTTCGAGTAAATTTTCACTTGAAATAAATAGAAAAATCTGCCAGTGGGACAAGATTTATCTTCACATTACAAGCAAAAAAATCTTGTTCCACTGGCAGATTTTTCTACTTATTTTATGTGAAAATCTACTTGAAACAGGTGAATTTTTTTTTTCCAGTGATGAGTCTTGTTTTAAGTGTAATGAGATTTTTTTGACTAAAAATGAGACATTTTAACTAGAAATAAAACAAATATTCTTGTTAATATTTTGAGTTTTTGCAGTGTGGTTGCGGAAACCACTTGTACCGCAAGATTATATTCGCTCATGCGAGAAAAAATATCGGCCAGATAACCCCCGCATGTAAGAAACTCTTCATTAAATATTCTAAGATGCTCAAGTTCATCTTTGAGTCCAAAGAAACGTGTTAATACTTTGAACCCAAGTTGCATCAGGAGCGACCGTTGCTACCCCGCCGTGTCTCCCGGTCGTGACCTTTGCAGCATCAGTGCCGATACCAACACATCGAGTCCACATAAGTCCGTTTGGTGTCACAAAAATGTCCTCTTTAGTTGCCTTTGTTTCCAGAGATTTACAGAAAAGCATTTTCCCCCTTAATTGTCCCTTCGTGAATGTACACCAGGACACGTGCCAGGCCGGCCACATCTGTCTCATCCAGCTGCAGCGCGTAAAATCACTGGCTCGTATACGATCTAGCTGGTTGAAAACGTCCTCTGCCATGTCACTGATGTGCAGAGAAACTGTTGTCTGATGGAGAAATGGTCTGTATAGTTTTCATAGCCCCCCCCTCAGCATCGCCCCCACATCCATGGCAGCAGGACAATTAAGTCCTCCACAACAGAGGGTGGCTTGCCAGTTTTAGCCACTCGATTACTCACCGTGTGAGATGCCTGCGGCCTGCTCCTATTAACGGTATCTGTCTCCCGTATGCAGGTCTTACTGGTGGAAACTCTTCTCAATTCTACTTTAAAAAAACTCTGGTGGCTTATTTTTCAAATGTCCTGTTTCATTTCCAAATGTCTCCACAACAGTTAAGGTTTCAGTGAGTACTTGCACATAAAACACACTGTGGCCGAATAAATCCACCAGTATTAATTCAAGTGAACCCCAAAGCAATGTAGTTCTCATCGTTGATGGGTTTGTTGATCACTTAACCCGAGTAGAACCCACCAGGGAAGTTTTCATGTATTTGTTTATTATTATTATTTTATAAAGTAAGGAAACGGCTGATGAGAGTAACAACAGTCACAGGTAGGATCTATATTTGCAAGATGAGTAACTGGGGAGACGAGGAGATCCACGATCTGATCAGCCTCGGATCCGAGATGCCATTAACCGGCGTATGTTCAGAACCACAAAGGATGATGGTTCGTTGTTTCAACAACTGGACACACAGATGACAAGCCCGGGCTTTTCAAGAAGCAAAACCCGGCTCGATGTTCATCCATCCTCGTTTTGAAAATTACACCTGCGTATAGGTCATTCTACACGCCCACACAGGTTACGTTACAGTATGTTTCACGGATAACGCTTCTTCAGCCTGAGGTGACAAATATCACACACCTGCATTTACATTACCAACGCACGTTAAACACACGTTCATCACCCAGCGATAAGAGCGGGATCCGATCTAAAAACACCTTGTGACTGCAGGCTGACTGGTGGTAGCACTTGATGTCCCTCCGGAACGCAATTTATCCTCTTTCCTCTCTAGCCATTTGTCCATTTTAGGCAGTTAGGCTGGCGGCTGGAGACGGTGTGTTTATTTTGGCAGTGCAGTTAATTCACTGACCCTTAGACGGTCGTCTACTTATGGAAGCGTCTGAGTTCTTGGTACAGCTACTCCAGCATGTCTATTTATACGCCAGTTTAAACATGTAATCAGACTCTTTACAAACAATGTTTTTATGTATTTTTTCACGTACCCCCTATGTCCTGTTGCGCACCCCTGGAGTTACGCGTACCACAGTTTGGGAACCACTGTTCTAGGGCAGGGGTCGGCAACCAAAATGTTGAAAGAGCCATATTGGACCAAAAACACAAAAAACAAATTTGTCTGGAGCCGCAAAAAATTAAAAGTCTTGTATGAGCCTTAGAATGAAGGCAACACCTGCTGCATGTATCTGTATTAGTTATAACTGGGGGAAGATTTTTTTTTTCATTATGCACTTCCAGAAAAAAGTCGAAATGTCGAGAGAAAAAAGTCGAAATGTCGAGAAAAAAGTCGAAATGTCGAGAGAAAAAAGTTGAAATGTCGAGAAAAAAGTCAAAATTTGGAGAAAAAAGTCGAAATGTCGAGATTAAAAAAGGAAAAAGGAAGAAAAAAGATGAAAAAAAAGAAAAAAAGAAAGAAAAAAAAAGAAAAAAGAAAAAGATTAAAAAAGAAGAAAAAAGGAACAAAAGAGGAAAAAAAAAGAAGAAAAAAGGAAAAAAAAGGTCAAACATTTTTGAAAAAGCTCCAGGAGCCACTAGGGCGGCGCTAAAGAGCTGCATGTGGCTCTAGAGCCGCGGGTTGCCGACCCCTGGTCTAGGGTAACAAATGTTGGTATGCTTGGAGTTGTGTTTGCACGTAAAGAAACCAAGTGGAGGGGAAAATGTCACCAGTTTAGACGCTCTTCAAGTGATCGAACCAGAACAAAGAGACCCAGGTGAGAAAGTACCACAGACTATCACATATGATTACCGTGGAAACCAGGGGTTATTGCCTCATTTCCTCATTCCAGCTGCAAATGTCAGCGTCAACAACCAGCAGCAGACGGTCTCTGACCACGACCTATCACTGATAAAAGTCTATTTCTACAATGCCAATAACTCGGTTAATCCTGTAAACATTTCTAAACCTCTGCAGCGAGAACAGAGATCACAGTTTCCGTTTGAACACATTTGTACCTTTTACAATATCGGCTGTGGTCGGGGGACACAAAATCATCATCTCACCTCTGGCACCAAAATGGCTGGACCTCACTCTGGCAGCAAGACTTTTGCAGAAGGTTCAGGACACATGCAACTCTACGAGGGTAAAAAACGCTTGCAAATACATTTGCAGTGCTCAATAACTCAATAACACAGCAGAACAGCAGAGCTGCACCGTCACCGTACAAAGAATCGTTGGATTGTGACTTCATTTCACCAGCAAATATAGAAGTGAAGCTCAAACCTCTAGAGGTTTATGTGTTTTAGTTGTTTTACATTTAATAAAATCTGCTTTGATGCTGTAGCAGTGTCCTCCACGGCTCAGCTGATTATGTTTCACATACAAGAGCATTTTTGAGGAACATTATTGAGTGTCAAATGGCAAGATAATGAAAAATACCTCCTCGGCCAATAAAAAAAACACATCAGCCTCAGCCTCTTACATCCAAACTGCTTGTTGAAAGCTAATCCTCAGATTAAATAACGTAATCCTTCTCAGTGAGATGTTTATATACCCGTCTGAAGATACTGGAGCCACGGTTTCCAGCATAATTTTGGGTAATTACGAACTCATTGGGTTGGAGGTGAACCTGAAAATAAATTGAAAACGTATGAAGTCTGTAAATGGGTCTGGTCTTCCTGACTGTTAATTAAGTTTGTGATTAAGTATATTTGCATTAATCACTGACTGTAATGTCACACGCTGCCTTGCCGGAGGGTCTGAATGATAGATTGAATCATTTTCCACGCAAATTCCTTCCTGACCGGGACGACACTTTCCGCACGGTGGCTTGGATCAGTTCAGCGGTCACATTTCATCAGGATTAACTTGCTCCTAGAAAAACTACCTCTAATTCTCTCACTGTTTGTGTGACAGCAGAAATCACTTCAGACTGATTTCAGGTCCGTCAGATGTGGTGGACGAGGAGGTGTCTAACCAAATTAAATTCTGTCAGCCTCCTGCTGCATCTTCTCTTATAGACTTGTAGTTCTCCAGACCGGTCTTGGTCTCAACACCACTTTTGTGTGGTCTTGGTCTTGTCTCAGGTCTCTCAGCCTCGCCAGGTCTCACACCAAGGTGACAGGATCTGGTGATCAGTTCTTCAGTGTAATCTGATTACTATAATGGTAAATAATGTAATTTCAAGTTGATAACTGTATCTTTAATATTTAAAATTCAGGTTTCATTTCCAAATTAAGTCCAATTTAAATCAGTAACATTTACTGAGGTGGAGGGGGGTGTTGGAGCTGGTTATTCTGCTAGAGGACTTTGGGACTAGTTAGTAGTCGTGTCAATCCATAAAAGCACTGGAGTCAATCCTCCAATAGTGTAGAAATAGCGGTAGTGCAGTCGCCACACAAATCTGATCTCAGCTAATTGATGAAAACTAGTGTCCCGATGAATCGGACCCGATCACGGCATTTTCAAAACATCGGTATCGGCCAAAAAAGTATCGGGACATACCTAGTTATTAATGCTTTTAATATAGGCTATATTAAATCGTTTTATATATTGTTGCATTTAACGTCACTTCCGGTCGGCGGGCAGCGTTTTTTTTTGCACTATTCTGCACTTTTTGTTTTAGTTTACAATTTCATGTTTTTACATTTTGTGGCACCAGTGCTGATAAGCTTTGTAGAAATATATGTCCATGTTGTTCTCTAAAGGACAATGAAAGAAACTTGGGATAATTTAGTTTTAGTACTCTTTTTTTTTTTTAATTCATTGCCAAAATGTATCTGATCGGGAAAAAGAATCGGAAATGTATCGGGAGCCAAAAAAAGGTGATCGGATCGGGAAAAATCGGGATCGGCAGATACTCAAACTCAAGTGATCGGGAGCTAAAAAATCCTGATGACAACCCTAATGAAAACATTTCTAGTGAGTTCAACATCATCATCCACTTCTGTGTTATTGTGCTGCAGTTGAATACAACCTCATATGGAAACTAGCTGAACCAGGATGGAGCTGATGTTCTACAATCACGCAGGATCAGGAAATAACCAGGTTTGGTCTCGGTCTTGAGCTGAACTGGTCTTGGTCTTGATACTCTCTGGTCTTGGTCTCGGTTTAAGAGGTCTTGACTACAAGTCTACACTGTAACGACAGAAAGATGCTAAAACTACACACAGCACCCAACAACTCACTGTAAGATCTGATGAAACACTGGAGGGGGTAAGCGCACCTGCTGCCAGGAGCTGTGAATATGTACCAGAGGGATTTTATGCTTTGAGAGGAAAACAGAAGGCTAGAAGGAAGTTTACCCACCGACTGTCATAAAACTTCACTTGCACTGCGAACACTTTCTGACTCATAATTTGCTTTGGGGCCTTTCTGGCTCTGCAATGAAATCCATAGATTTATACTGGATACGTGTCTGGAAGAGTGAGTGTGTTTCTGTGTGCTTGTGTGTGTGTGTGTGTGTGTGTGTGTGTGTGGGCCTTGGATGTTTTACTCAATGAGTGAGATTTCACGAGGATTAAATGCACTTGAGAAGAAGCTGCTTTTCAAATTCATAAAATATTCTTGGCACTTCAATGTGCTTCGGTCCATGGAGGGAAGTGCATCTTTGAATATCTGCGAGGGAGGTGTGTGTGTCTGCTACTGCGGCAATCTAATCAGAAGTTAAGGAGAGTTTTGGCAGTTTAGTCTAACTTGGATCTTGTGTTTGCAGACTTGGCCCCTAAAAATAGCGTTGCTATAAAGTGAAAGCTGGAATCTCCCAAAAAGTCAGTATTGTTTGAGTAAAAACATCTATCAGAGACTGAAAACAAGCCATCAGTTTACCAGATTAGCTGAATAACTTTGGCTTTAAAATTAAATGTAATGTGATTGGTCTGAACTGAAACGTTAGATCTGTTGAAATATCCCACATTGCTCATACAGATGTTTCAGAGTGGGGTTAGCGTTTAACCTGCGACGACGGCCACAGCGGCCTCAGACCGGTAAATCGGAGAGAAGATAAAAGCTAATCTGCAGATTTCAAACTGTTTAAGTGAGCACCATATTGCGAATAATTACACTATGCCACTTTTACATCAGTTGCTTGGACTGGAGCTAGTGTTGTTTTTGTCAGCCTGTTTCAATTCTAGTTTTAGTCTAGTCTTTAGGTCAAGCTATCATTTTAGTTTTTATTAGTTTTAGTCACGTTCATTCTCCTTTTAGTCGTGTCAAGTTTCAGTCGACTAAAAGTCTGAGTATTTTAGTCTTATTTTAGTCAGGACCATTTTAGTCTAGTTTTAGTCAAAAGATTGTATTTAGCCAAACCCATTTTACAATTCAAACAAGGTTATCTTATTATTATATTATTGTTACCTTATAGACTCAAGAATACATTAATTCCAGATACAGAAGACTCTAATTTGAGTTTACAACATATTTATTTTTCTGCATTCCTCCCCATTTTTTTCTTTTTCAACGACACATTGGGTTTTCTTTTCCACGTCTATGTAGGTATCATAGTGTATCCAAAGATCTTCTCTTCTTCTTCTCCAGCCCCAGAGAAGATCCCTGCGTTTCTCTATGTAACTTTGTTTTTAATGTACGTGAACCTAGAGCTCTGCGTTAACGGCATCAGTCTCTAACTCTGCAGCTGCATCTTCTGGATCTGATTCCCCGCTGCAGCGACTGGGATTGAGGACTAACGTCACCAGCAGAACTAAACCAGAGAAACTACTGAAAACAGACATTAAGGATCTTTGGTAGAACATTTCGTCTCGTTTTGGTTAACGCAAGTGAAGACACATTTTAGCAGTTTTATTTTACTTTGCAATCTACATTTTAGTCTGGTTTTTATTCCTCTACGATATTGCATTATAGATTTAATTATCATTATCGTCACATGACCAGTATTTTCGTTGCATCTCGTCTTGTTTTCTTCAGGTGATAAAGGTTCGTTGACGACAATATTTAGTCATAATTTTCGTTGACAAAAGCAACTTTAACTGGAACTTTGGCAGCATGAGTTTTCAGAACGCTGTCAGTCTACATGATTTCGGTCCAGAGCTCTCCGATGCTTTAACAACAAGTCAGCTGGTGGTTTGGGTCTGCTGACTGAGTCACTACCAGATCTTGTCGGGCATGAACTCCTCCAAACAGCAGTCAATACTGCAATGTGAACTGGGAAACAACTTGAAGTCATGTAATCTGAACAGCCCTGGAATCTGCCAACTCTGAAAGTCCCGTAGTCTGAGACTGGGGCTGCTTTACGTGAAACATGTGTTCTCTATGGTTCCTGTGCTGGTTATCTGCGAGCTGAACTTCACATGCATGCTTTTATCAGCTTACGGACTGTTGCAGTGGACTTTTCACCGGTATCACTCAGTCCGTCGTCTGCAACTGGTGCAAAATGTAGCTGCTCGTCTTTTAACTTTGGCTTATTGATGATTTTAACATTTTTAGACAGTAGACAGTACTGAGCAATAAAAACATGAATAACCCGACCTGAAGACTCGCTTGTTTGGTCTGGCTTTTAGCACTTTTTACTCTCAGATTCATTTCATAACTGCATTTTTTTCTTATTATTGTTAATTATTTACCTTTCAACTCATACGTTTGCTGTGACTTTTCTTGTTTTAAATGTGAAGCACTTTTGCCTCCTTTGAGCTGTTGGAAAGTGCTTCATAAATAAAGTCTGATTGATTTATTCAGCAGTCAACCTCCAGTGCCTGGATTTGTGTAACTGCGTAGATGCGACTTAAATTAAAGGTCGATGGTCTCAACAGGGATCCTTGCACATCATGAAGAATCTGAGATCAGTGGAAGTATGATTAAACCGCTCTTTATAAAAGGTCAATTCGTATACTAGTCAATAGTTTGTCAAGATTTTCTATTCCAAACACATAAATACATGTTTTTGGGACTGGTTTTAGGTGTTTTTGTTAAATGCATTTATCCAAATGGCTCCCATTTCATTAATTATAAACCCAAGTGTTTAAAAAGATAACTTATCTTAAACTTTTAGAAGTTTTTTGCTGTTGAACACTCTTGTCATTCGTGGATGTAATGAAACAAACTAACGTGACATCTCTGGTGATGCTTTAGATAGAAATACAAGTTTTGTGATCCAACAGCACCCTGCTCGTCTAGACTAATCGCTAATCTCTTAGCGAAAACCCAAAGTTCTCAAAATGTTCAACAATTACGACAAGAACAAAAGTACAAGAAGAAGCTTTCAGGGTTTGATCCATCATGCAGTTCTTATACATTATGTATCGCATCTCTTTCTTCGAAGATTTCTCTCCCAGTTCCTGATTAAATGTTACATTTTTAAACTAAATTAACTAATTTCTCTCATCTCAGTTATATTATTCAAGCCAGGAGATTGCTTTATGGCCATTACAGCAGCAGTGAGGAGAATAAAACCAGAACAAGTCCATAATGTGGAGACTCCAGTTCAGCAGCCGCTGATGCAGAACAACATCTGGAGACTCGAGTCCACAAAGTGACCTTCCAAACAAACCGGTTTGTTGTGGAAATGTTGCAGAAAGCTGTGAGAGAACAAAATACAACGAGGAAAAGTTTCCAGGGTTGGGTTTCTTAAGTTTGAAATCCTTATTTTTTGTTCATGAACCCTAGAAATGTTTGAGATGACACGGTTTTCACGTTCTGGTAGGTTTTTATGGGCATTAGTTACAACGCTTGATTATCGCCTGTAAAACAGTTTGACCAAAATTGTTGTTTTTTTTTAATGTGCTATAAAAATAAGCTTGACCTTAAAAAGGGAAAGAAAAGAAAAAAAGACAAAACAGAAATTGAAATCGCTGAGATACTCATCGTAGCGGAAGACCAAACACCCCGACCGGGTCTTCGTAGGGCTGAGAGCTGACGGTTTCATGTGAAGCCGAAGGGAACGACAGAGGAGAGCGAAGAAGAGAGAGACAGAAAGAGCAGAAGACGGAAAAATCAATGGTAAGTCAATCCTAACAAACGGTTAAAGGCATGACCTCTGACTACAAGACAAAAATACCGCAGATTTGGTGAGATAATGGATCGACTACAAAGGCTGTCAAAGACTTTCAGGAGTATTCACTCCTGTTATGAACATGCACAAAGACGTGTTAAAGACGTATAAAGGTCAAATGCCAACAATCTTACTCAACAGTGTCCTTGACTACGAATGGCCACGTTCCTTTAGTACAGGGGTCGGCAACCCAAAATGTTGAAAGAGCCATATTGGACCAAAAACACAAAAAACAAATATGTCTGGAGCTGCAAAAAATTAAAAGTCTTGTATAAGCCTTAGAATGAAGGCAACACATGCTGCATGTATCTATATTAGTAATAACTGGGTCCTCGGCTGCAAATGTAGCATGCTAATGTCTTTCACATGACTCTTTTTGTTATTGGACAACTTCTCGCTACAGAGCAAACATTCAGGCGATGCATGCAAATTATTCGCTCCAAGAAACGTTGAATCCTCTACGGAAGAGTATTAGGGCCATGCAGGAGAAAAAATATTTGAGAGGGGAAGATTTTTTTTTATTTTGCACTATTTTGCACAAAAAAGTCGAAATGTCGAGATTAATGTTGAAATACAATTTGAAGAATAAAGTCGAAATTTTGCCTTTTTTCTCAACATTCCAACTTTATTCACGAAATTTTGCCTTTTTTTCCTCAACATTTCGACTTTTTTATTGACATTTCGACTTTTTTCTTGAAATTGTATTTCAACATTAATCTCAAAATTTCAACTTTTTTCTCGACATTTCAACTTTTTTCTCGAAAAATATAAAAAAAACATTAAGAATGTTTGTGTCATGTTTGTCTTCCTACAGAAACCATATGAAAACAAAAAATATACTTCCGCCCCCCATCGATTTCCATTTTCAAACATTTTTGAAAAAGCTCCAGGGAGCCAGTAGGGCGGCGCTACTTGCTGCGCTGACCCCCGCTTTAGTAGGACCTGACTAAGGAAGTGGACTAGACTGAAGCTGCTTGCTCTGCAGCTGGAGACCCGCTGGATTGATCCCCAGAAACTGTATATTCTGCTGTAAATGTGTGCAAGGATCTGCTGAAGAAGCTGGTAGCCGCAAATAAATGTGATTGACATGTGGTGGGCGTGTTCCCGTCAGGTCCCTGAGCGACGAGGCTGCACGCCGTACGAAGAAAAAGAGGTGGGCCACGTGAACTGATACTTCGTCCACTGTTTTCCACAGTCTACAGACCTGGTGATTTTTAAGATCGCTGCATTGGCTGCCCGTGTGTTTCAGGATTGATTTTAAGGTCCTTCTAGTTGTTTTTGAGTGTCTTTATGGTCTTGGGCCCTCTTATATTGCAGAACTACTTTTACCATACCAACCCTCGCGGACCTGGAGGTACTCTGGTACCGGCCTTTTATCAATTCCAAGTTAAAGGGGACCTATTATGGCCTCTAATACCTATTTTAAACAGGCCTTGAATGTCTTAAAAACAAGCTTTTGATTGTTTTTGCTAAATAAATGAGAAATTCAGCCTCTAAACCATGTCTTTATCATCCCATTCTCTAAACTCATTATCTATGCGGGATTCTGAGTGGGCGGGGCTATGATAATGAGGCTCTGTGCTGATTGGCTGCCTGAATGACGCAATACACCGCTACCAAAAAATGGCAGAAGCTCCATTAGTTAGTTGTGGGCGTGGTTTCACGCATCGGAGGCCAACCAGGCCAAATGTAAATTGCATTTTGGTTACGTAACGAAAGGGAGCAGAATCTGAACGCCTCGTAGAAGTCACATCACACTGGACGGCTCATCCGGGCGGCTGTACAGACACTGCAGAATTTGGTTGCTTTCCTCCTTCTCTGAGTTGGCAGGCTGAGGGGACACCACTTTATACATGTTAAAGCAAGAGAAAACGCGTTTTTCATAATAGATCCCCTTTTTACAAAAACCAATGGTGAGGCTTCCGCTTCTACGCCCCACGACTGAGGAATAGCCTGCTGGTGGACATGAGGGCCGCAGAAAATGTAGATATATTTTTAAAAAAGGCTAAAGACCCACTTTTTTAGTCTTGCTTTTAATTCATATCATTTTATCTCCTATTTCAGTTTTATCTAAACCTTTTTTTAAATGTATTTAATTTTTATTATTATTATTATTATTTTATTGTGATTATTATTAATATTTTATTTATTTAATTTTATTCTAATGATTGTTATTATTATTATTTCACATTTCATTCTATATCATGTTCTTATCATTTTATGGTATTTTGTTCCAGTTTTGTTCCAGTTCTTAATTTCCAGCGTTTCCTCAGTGGGGCTTCTGCATTGGGGAGTCAGCTGGCTCTGGCTGGACCTTCATGGGGTCCACCGAGCCCTGGTGCAGGGGGGGGTCCGGCTTGCTGCTGGACCTCTTCGCCCCTCCGGGTGTGGAGGCGACTCCTGTAGACGGGGGGGATGGCAGCGTTGGCGTCCCCTTCCCGATGCAGACGGCTCCTTTTTTTTTTTAACTCTACATTTTAATTATCATGATGTTGTGTGTATGTGGGGGAGTGAGGTTTGTGTGAGGGGTGGAGGGCTTTGGGTCCTGTTTTCACTTTTTAAAATTGTACAATTTTTATAAGCACTTTGTGCTACATATATGTATGAAAAGTGCTTTATAAATAAAGTTTGATTGATTGATTGGTACTTGAGCGGGACATTGAACCTCATATTGGCTCCATCTGTCCTCTGACGGTATCGGCCCCAAGTTGAGATGAAGTCGGTTTCAGGAAGGGCATAAAAATCTACGTTAAACCTACGCCAAGTCAATATGTGATGGGTGAAGTTTTACGAGAGGAAAAATTGTAATAAGCCGCCTTCTTTGACGAACCCCAATTGTAGTAAACAATAGTGTGATTAATCACTGAACGACGTGGACTAAGATTCTGGACACATATTTACTTTATATACGCACTTCTTTTCAACAGATGTTAATCATTTAATTAATTATAGCATGTTGGAATTATAATGCTGCCAACTTAACATCTGGGAAATCTAAAAATTTTATCCAGTTCTCCTACTTAAATAGTAATAATTTAAATAGTAAATTTAAATAGTAATAATATTAACATAATGATAATAATACTTTTAATCAATATTCTTTTTTCCAATATAACTTCTATTTGTGTTTCCACACGTAATAAAAATACATTTAGTCTCTAAAGAATCTACATTTGGTCAAAAGCCTTCTTGCAACATGTGGGTCTGAAAATGTGTTTAATAATATAAGCCTTTACCTTTTTTTCCTCTTTTACTTCGGTTTTTATTTGATAAACTAACTCGGAAATTTCACTTTGGACAGTAGGAAGATGCAAATCTGCATTTGTAATTGATTGACGTGCAGCACCAGCATGCATCAGGGTAAACATCGATGAAATTGTGCCATTATAAGCATTTTTTCTTGGCATTAGCCGCAAAATAATGTAAACAAAGGTCAGATGAACGGACAGAGAGCGAAGGCCGGGGGTTATCAGGCTCATAGCGACGGAAGGATTATGATGTGAGCTTGCTCTTCTGATAACTACTGACTGGCTGTTATGTTGCCTCAGCATTTCCATCTGCTGTGCAGTTTTTAACAACCTCAGACCGTTCAATGCAGGTTTTGCATTTAATACTTCTTTCCCGGGTACTGAGAGGGATTAACACCCGGGAAGGAGGAGGCTGGCAGCCTGAAAACCAATTACTACGACTAGAAGTTTAGAGACTGTCCTTTTGAGCAAAGGATGTCACAGATGTTCCACTAAGACTTCAGAAAGTCACCAAATTGATTTAAATTATAACATTTTCGGATGTTTTTTCAGGCATCTCTGCGTTTGTTCTCTCCGCTCACATTTAAAGGTTCGGCTGCCTGCTCAGAGGACAGAGGTTAACAGCACACCGCCCTTTATTTCCCTCCATCACTTTATTCTTTCCAGCAAGCGACGAGCTCTCCGTTTGGCTCCAGGTAGAGAACAAATACTAAACGACACCCAGCCTCATCTTTGGCCCCTCCGCGGCTCAAACCCACGGAGGGGAAGACACGACCAGGGCTCTCCTCTTTGCTGCTTCTCCATGTTCGCTTAGTGACATTTCAAAGGAGGCACCTCCAGGCAGACTCCAGCCAATCCTTATCTGCGCGAGCCCCGAGACGGTGTGCATTACCATGCAGCAGCAGTATAACTTCATTAAAGTTTCATTGTGTCTTGAAGCAAGCTTGACTGGAGCTATAAGCTTCCTGCCTGTGCAGCTTAGAGCTGCACCCAAAGTACAAACGGTCCTGCGTTCTTTTCTTCTGTCACCTCTCTCTTTTTAGACTTCTGCTCTCCGTCCTCACTTCTTCCCCTGTCATGTTCGTTAAATAACAGAGACCCCCCCCTGAGAGGTGGTTAGAAGCCAAAACGACTCCCTCACTCACTTCCAACCCTCTCGCCGCGTATCTGAACTGTTATTCAGACTTATGAGAGAAATGTAAGGAATGTATGAGGTAGGGCTGGGCGATATATCGAGATTTTAATATATATCGATATATTTCCAAACGCGATACGGCACGAGAAAATATCGTTTATATCGATATAGCTTATTTTGCAACAAATTGACTGTACATCAACGCTGACCGCTCTCGCAGTGGGAACATTGTAACTTGCCACAGGGCATCGCTGAAACCTGACAATGTTGACAGGTTAGTTTTCCTGGCACAAACTCTGTAAAATGTACGGTAGTTGGCTTGTTGTAGTTATTTGAGATTTGCTCAAAGAGATGCAATATCTGTTTACATGTTTTATTTGAGATTTGCACAAATGTTTTGTTATTTGCACAACTGTCAACCTCAGTGGAAAAGTCTGCCTGTTACTGTCTACATTTTATTAATTGCACAGTGTATTTTAAATTAATTGTTATGCAGGAAAGGGATATTATTTGTTTTATTTTATTCAAGGAGCATTTTTATTCTATATATGCAGTTTCATTTGTTTTATATATTTTGATACTGTGCAGACCTCTGTTAATAAAGGAACCTGTGTGACATTTGGCATGTTGCTTTGTATTAAAACTGACTGTTTTTTTAAGGGTTTGGCTCTGAAAAAGATGAAGCTAACAGAGATGCTATGCTATAATGCTTTGGGGAAAACCCCAATTACGTTACGGAAAAAATATCGATATATATCGAGTATCGCCATTCAGCTAGAAAATATCGAGATATGACTTTTGGTCCATATCGCCCAGCCCTAGTATGAGGCCAGGATTTATATTCATATAAAACATATTTTCAAGAGCTACAAATCAATACTTTTCCTATTATTATTGTTTTACTCACTCAGTAAATAATAGTGTTCAAAGCTGCAGTTTTAATGAGGATCAAGAGATCAGCAGCTCAGAGTTTGATGGCCGAGGGATCGACGGTGACACCTCACTATCTTTACCTGTCAGATAGGATGGCGGTGACGTTATTTGGTCCCTTTTCAGAGCAAAACGCGCTCAACATCCACTCCCTCTGCAGTTTAACCATGACAATTCCAACTAATGCATGAACTTGATGGCTTTTTCAGACTTCTGCGGTACTGAGAGGGAAATTATAGCGAGCAATTTTGCTCAACAGCTCTTCTAATTGATCCCCGCTTTTAGCCTTTTCTGAAATACCTGTAATAACCATTTGGACTCCAATGCACATTATTAGGGGTTATACACCCTTACACCCCCCACCCCCCCCCCCAACTTGATTTACTGTGATCACATGAGCTGCCACAAAGCAAGCAGAAGAATAAGAGGCAAAGATGTAAAAGGTAACAAAAAAAAAAGGATTTTCTGGGAACTGGAGATGAACAGGAGATGAGTAATGAGCTGAGTAAAGATGTGCTGGAAAAAGAGATTTGAAGTTAGCAGAAGATTAACTTTGCCCCAGAGTGAAAATTGGAACAGCAAGTTTGACAGCCTAAAGATTAAAAAGAACAAAACATATTTCCAAATTGTCAAACTACTTGAAATTTCCAGCCTGAGCTGCTGCGTTTGTTCTCCTCGCCGTGTTCCCTAATTTATATTTCTCATTCCTGTGCATCCGTCAGTGAGGTACTAGTGTATCAGGCTCGTATCAGCATAGTCATGTTATAATAGCCGTCCAATTGGTTCCCATAATGTTAGAAAATAAGGATAAATGCAAATGAATCCACTTCTGAGATGATGCAGCTTCACTGAATCAGCTGTGTACACATCAGTAAAGTTGCTTTCGTCAACGAAAATTATGACTAAATATCATCGTCAACGAACCTTTATCACCTGAGGAAAACGAGACGAGACGCAACGGAAATGCTGGTCATGTGACGATAACGATAATTAAATCTATAATGTAATATCGTAGAGGAATAAAAACGAGAATAAAATGTAGAATACAAAATGAAAACGGCTAAAATGTGTCTTCATTTTCGTTGACCAAAACAAGACGAGACGAAATGTTCAACCAAAGATCCTTAACCTCCATGTTTTCAGTAGTTTCTCTGGTTTAGTTCTGCTGGGTGACGTTAGTCCTCAATCCCAGTCGCTGCAGCGGGGAATCAGATCCAGAAGATGCAGCTGCAGAGTTAGAGGCTGATGCCGTTAACGCAGAGCTCTAGGTTCACGTCAATTAAAAACAAAGTTACATAGAGAAACACAGGGATCTTCTCTGGGGCTGGAGAAGAAGAAGATCCATCTTTGGATACACTTTCCTACATAGACGTGGAAAAGAAAACCGAATGTGTCGTCGAAAAAGAAAAAGATGGGGAGAAATGCAGAAAAATAAATATGTTGTAAACTCAAATTAGAGTCTTCTGTATCTGGAATGAATGTATTCTTGAGTCTATAAGGTAACAATAATATAAAAATAAGATAAATTGTAAAATGGGTTTGGCTAAATACAATCTTTGACTAAAATAAGACTAAAATGCTCAGACTTTTAGTCGACTGAAACTTGACACGATTAGAAGGAGAATGAACGCGAGTAAAACTAATAAAAACTAAAATGACAGCTGGACCCAAAGACTAGACTAAGGGTGCGTCCCAATACTCCCCCTCGCCCTCCTTTTCTTCCCTAACCCTAACTTTTGCGCGTTCCCGTGAAGGTAGTGGTGTCCCAATTCCTCTTTTCACCTAGGGGGAGGGGGCATAACGAGGGCTAGGGGCTGAGAATAGCCCCTTCAAATCGAGGGATTTCAGATGCTGACTTGGCGAGCGAGGGGGTATGAAGATTTCCCAGAATGCTTTTCGTCGTCATTTGCGGACTGAATCAAAAAAAAAAAACATGGAGGACATTTCTGGTTTTTTTGGGAGTAAAATCAATATTTTGAGTTAGTTTCTGCATAAAAATGCATTTTGATTACATTTCTCGGCGCAAACCGATATTTTACTTTCATAATATTCACTCAGTGAATGTACATCATCCCTTTTTTGTCCGTTGTTCGCTAAGATCGCGCCGGAATATGGTTACGTAAGCTACGTAAGCTACGCCGTAGTTTCCGTAAGCTACGCCGTAGGCTGTGTCTATTTAAAGCTCGCCGACCGAGGAAAACATGCTTTACAGACTCGTCTCGATTTTGAGCAAGCAAGCATTTTTTCATTTTTTTGAGTCAAATGGCGAACTGCAAAGAGCAGGAGGATATTGAACCCACAAATGTAAGTATAATGTCCCATGGAATTAAAAAAATCACAGTGCTTTTGTATGTTTTAACAGTAGGCTACACAGAAATACCACATTGTTTATTGTTTATTTTTAATACCAAAGAGTGAAATTACCGGAGTCAAATTACTTGTTGGACAATGTTATAACCTGGCCAATAAAGCTGATTCTGATTCTGAGTTAACGTAAGATAATATGTGGCTGTTGATGACGAGTCGGGTAGATAACATGCCGTGTCCTACTCGTTAACTCTCATATTTTCTACAAATTTGTTGTATATTTCACATTACTATAAGGCAGCAACGTTATTTGGGGGGGGGGTTACGAAGTAATAACGTCGCTTGCTGCCTTGTTATCATAGTTCAAACTTTTTACTTTTTTACGAGGACGTTTGTGCATTGCAGTAATCACATTTCATTCCAGGGACTCCGGATCAGGTCCGACACCTAATAAGCTTTAGGACTAACAACGAGGAGAATTTCAATAAGAAGAAATATGCTGCTAAACCACTGTGGGAGTGAGTGATCCAGCTATCTGCTTGCAGAATATCTGTGATGGGGTCCTTAACCATGGTATAACTACTATTCATCACTGTTTTCTGTTACAGGAAACTCATCAAAGAGCTGGAACTGGAGGGAAAGGTGACCACAGCACAAATTGGCAAAAAATGGGAAAATCTTAAAAAAAATATAAGGTAAGCAATGGTTATGGTAAGTTATATTATCTGCTGAAGAGATGATGCTTAACAAAAAAAAATCCATGTAAAGTATTTATTAATAGCACAGAGGTCATTTTTATTAATACAGTGATAATGAACCTGGTATGGTGTTGTGGGTGTGTATGATAGTCCAGTCATGTGTGTAATCAACATGTGTATCCATCTTTTTTTTTATCTCAGAACACTTTGGAAGACGCCAGCACATCGGCCTCAAGCTCTGCCTCACCAGCTGGAAGAGGAAGCTGGAAGCTTCAGGCATCAGGTCCACTTTCCCCCCGATCCCCCCAAAAAAAGAAACTCTCTATGCAGGACTTCCTTCAAGCTGAGGCCGCCAAACAAGACAGAAGATGTCAAAAGAATGAAGAACACATGGACAGGATCCTGAACCTTTTAGAGAAAATGGTGGACCAGACACCTTATCAGCAGTAGCAGCACATACACTGCAAATTTTTTTTTGTACATATTTCTGTGCAAATTTTTTTATATGGAACAGCACCTTTCTTTGTTCTGCGTGCAATGTTTACTTTTTTCTTTTTAAAAATGTTATTTGAATATAGCAAATAAAGCCTTTTTTACTGCGGATTCTCTCACTATCCTTATTTTACTATTGATGTTGTTGTACAGTTTATAATTTGAGACATTACCTTACTTTGAGAAACCCCAGAAGAGAAAACTGTTGTGAAACAAGTTTTATTAGACAATTTAAAAGTATTTCCAAGTGAGTAAAACCACACAAGTACAAAACTATATGAAGAACATATGGACAGGTTCCTAAACCTTTTAGAGAAAATGGTGGACAGGACACCTCATCAGCAGTAGCAGCACATACACTGCAAACTTTTTTTTTTGTAAATATTTCTGTGCACATTTTTTTATATGGAATATAAGTGGCATATTAACAGCGCTACAGCTGAAATTAAAACAGCTTTTGGCTCTCAGCTTCCTGATCAGGGTAGGGATGGAAACGAGGGGTAGGGGGAGAATTGGGACAGGCACCTGGGCCAAGTGCCCTAGATTTCAAGTGCCCTAAAATCTCCCCCTTCTTTTTTAGGGCTTAGGGAAGAAAAGAAGTGCGAGTGGAGAAAAGAAGGGCGAGTGAAGGAGAATTGGGATTGGCCCTAAGGGTGCGTCCCAATACTCCCCCTCGCCCTCCTTTTCTTCCCTAACCCTAACTTTTGCGCGTTCCCGTGAAGGTAGTGGTGTCCCAATTCCTCTTTTCACCTAGGGGGAGGGGGCATAACGAGGGCTAGGGGCTGAGAATAGCCCCTTCAAATCGAGGGATTTCAGATGCTGACTTGGCGAGCGAGGGGGTATGAAGATTTCCCAGAATGCTTTTCGTCGTCATTTGCGGACTGAATCCAAAAAAAAACCATGGAGGACATTTCTGTTTTTTTTGGGAGTAAAATCAATATTTTGAGTTAGTTTCTGCATAAAAATGCATTTTGATTACATTTCTCGGCGCAAACCGATATTTTACTTTCATAATATTCACTCAGTGAATGTACATCATCCCTTTTTTGTCCGTTGTTCGCTAAGATCGCGCCGGAATATGGTTACGTAAGCTACGTAAGCGACGCCGTAGGCTGTGTCTATTTAAAGCTCGCCGACCGAGGAAAACATGCTTTACAGACTCGTCTCGATTTTGAGCAAGCAAGCATTTTTTCATTTTTTTGAGTCAAATGGCGAACCGCAAAGAGCAGGAGGATATTGAACCCACAAATGTAAGTATAATGTCCCATGGAATTAAAAAAATCACAGTGCTTTTGTATGTTTTAACAGTTTGAACAGTACATAGAAATACCACATTGTTTATTGTTTATTTTTAATACCAAAGAGTGAAATTACCGGAGTCAAATTACTTGTTGGACAATGTTAGAACCAGGCCAATAAAGCTGATTCTGATTCTGAGTTAACGTAAGATAATATGTGGCTGTTCATGATGAGTCGGGTAGATAACACTGCCGTGTCCTGTTAACTACTCGTTAACTCTCATACTTTCTACAAATTTGTTGTATATTTCACATTACTATAAGGCAGCAACGTTATTTGGGGGGGGGGTTACGAAGTAATAATAACGTTGCTTGCTGCCTGTTATCATAGTTCAAACTTTTTACTTTTTTACGAGGACGTTTGTGCATTGCAGTAATCACATTTCATTCCAGGGACTCCGGATCAGGTCCGACACCTGATAAGCTTTAGGACTAACAACGAGGAGAATTTCAATAAGAAGAAATATGCTGCTAAACCACTGTGGGAGTGAGTGATCTAGCTATCTGCTTGCAGAATATCTGTGATGGGGTCCTTAACCATGGTATAACTACTATTCATCACTGTTTTCTGTTACAGGAAACTCATCAAAGAGCTGGAACTGGAGGGGAAGGTGACCACAGCACAAATTGGCAAAAAATTGGAAAATCTTAAAAAAATATATAAGGTAAGCAATGGTTATGGTTATGGATGGTAAGTAATGTAATGAAATGTATCTGTAAATGTATTATCTGCTGAAGAGATGATGCTTAACAAAAAAAATCCATGTAAAGTATTTATTAATAATCTTCTGTAAATTGTGTGTGTGTGTGTGTGTGTGTGTGTGTGTGTGTGTGTGTGTGTGTGTGTGTGTGTGTGTGTGTGTGTGTGTGTGTGTGTGTGTGTGCGCGCTCCGGGAAAGACAGTGGGGAGGCCACAGCAGCCTCATGGCCTTTCTACAAAGAGATGCATGAGGTTTTGGGGTCCAGACCTTCAATCCAGCCTCCATGTTTGTTGGCGTCTTATGAAGATCCCACGCAAATACTCATGGTAAGTTTAGCAGTAAAAAAGCACAATCTTATTCCCCAGTCCTTCTTCCTATAGCTAGCTTGTGCTACGACCGGTGGTTCCTCCTGATTGTGAGTGATACGACACTACAGTACCTGAAGATCTAACTGTTATTTTCTTTTCAGAACATAATCGACCCTCCATCCTCACCGGTGTCCTCTCTGACAAATTCAGAGGAAAGCACAGAGGTAATTTTTATTTATACAGTGATAATGAACCTGGTATGATGTTGTGGGTGTGTATGATAGTCCAGTCATGTGTGTAATCAACATGTGTATCCATCTTTTTTTTATCTCAGAACACTTTGGAAGACGCCAGCACATCGGCCTCAAGCTCTGCCTCAGCAGCTGGAAGAGGAAGCTGGAAGCTTCAGGCATCAGGTCCACTTTCCCCCCGATCCCCCCAAAAAAAGAAACTCTCTATGCAGGACTTCCTTCAAGCTGAGGCCGCCAAACAAGACAGAAGATGTCAAAAGAATGAAGAACACATGGACAGGTTCAGCTTTTAGAGAAAATGGTGGACAGGACACCTCATCAGCAGTAGCAGCACATACACTGCAAATTTTTTTTTGTACATATTTCTGTGCAAATTTTTTTATATGGAACAGCACCTTTCTTTGTTCTGCGTGCAATGTTTACTTTTTTTCTTTTTAAAAATGTTATTTGAATATAGCAAATAAAGCCTTTTTTACTGCGGATTCTCTCACTATCCTTATTTTACTATTGATGTTGTTGTACAGTTTATAATTTGAGACATTACCTTACTTTGAGAAACCCCAGAAGAGAAAACTGTTGTGAAACAAGTTTTATTAGACAATTTAAAAGTATTTCCAAGTGAGTAAAACCACACAAGTACAAAACTATATGAAGAACATATGGACAGGTTCCTAAACCTTTTAGAGAAAATGGTGGACAGGACACCTCATCAGCAGTAGCAGCACATACACTGCAAACTTTTTTTTTTGTAAATATTTCTGTGCACATTTTTTTATATGGAATATACGTGCCATATTAACAGCGCTACAGCTGAAATTAAAACAGCTTTTGGCTCTCAGCTTCCTGATCAGGCTAGGGATGGAAACGAGGGGTAGGGGGAGAATTGGGACAGGCACCTGGGCCAAGTGCCCTAGATTTCAAGTGCCCTAAAATCTCCCCCTTCTTTTTTAGGGCTTAGGGAAGAAAAGAAGTGCGAGTGGAGAAAAGAAGGGCGAGTGAAGGAGAATTGGGATTGGCCCTAAATCTAAAATTGAAACAGGCTGACAGAAACTACACTACCCATCAGTACAATACTTGTACTTGTAGGTTGCTTCACGCAGGGCCCGTTAGGTCAGACATGTCGTACGTGACATCACTGCGCTCCCTTGAGTCGATGGCTGCCATCCAACCGGGACGTGGATCGATCCCCAGACCCCACACGTGCTGAAGCGCCCTTGGGCAGGATGTTGAACCCCACACCGCCCCCATTACTCCCGCTGCCCCAACCATGAAGAGGTAACTAAACACGTGATCTGGAGAAACGAGTCGGGATGAACCTCCAACGTAGAACCTACGCCAAAATAAAGGAGACCTATTATGAAAAACAGGTTTTCTCTTGCTTTAACATATATAAAGTGGTCTCCCCTCAGCCTGCCAGCTCAGAGAAGGAGGAAAGCAACCAAATTCTGCAGTGTCTGTACAGCTGCCCGGATGATCCATCCAGTGTGATGGGACTTCTACGAGCCGTTCAGATTCTGCTCCCGTTGTTACGTAACGATTTACATAGGTTGGCCTCCGATGCGTGAAACCACGCCCACAACTAACTCTTGCCGGAACAACAACAACAACTCCGCCGGCCGGAGCTTCCGCCATTTTTTCGTAGCGGTGTATTACGTCATTCAGGCAGCCAATCAGCACAGTGCCTCATTATCATAGCCCCGCCCACTCAGAATCCCTCATAGAGAATGAGCTTAGAGAATGGGAAGATAAAGACATGGCTGAATTTCTCATTTATTTAGCAAAAACAATCAAAAGCTTGTTTTTAAGACATTCAAGGCCTGTTTAAAATAGGTATTAGATGCCATAATAGGCATCTAATCCCTTTAACATGCAGAACCTGAAGACCTGCTGTTGCAACCCCTAACAAAGGGAAAGTTTTCAGATGTAGTCTGGCTTTTCCCCATTTAGTATAGAATTCATCAACATATATATTTTATACATTTACCACAGATTTCTCAAATACTACTGTTTTTGCACAACAATCCAACAGACTTAAATGCAAAGATGCCTTTTCCTGTGATGTGTTGATGATGGCGGTGGAGACCACTGCCACAGAATAAATAAAATAAAATAAATCTCCTGCAGGAGCTCGGTTGGGATGACTGTCTGGTTATGAACAGCATCTGATTCTCACAAATTACATTTCCATCACGCTATTCAGCGATGACCTGCTTTTGGGATGTGGGCATTGTTATCCTGCAGGAGGCTGCAGCCAGCCGGCTGGAAACGCTTCAGCGTGTGATGAATGTACCTTCCTAGGATAACTATTGATTTGTAGTGACCCTTTTCTTCCTTCTAAGTCAGCCTTAGTGTTTCTTTGCAGCTTGTGGAGCTCCAGTAGTTTTCCAAGTCTTCAATTTTGAGTCACATG
This sequence comes from Cololabis saira, assembly GCF_033807715.1. NCBI lineage: Eukaryota > Metazoa > Chordata > Actinopteri > Beloniformes > Belonidae > Cololabis > Cololabis saira. The sequence continues at coordinate 15,509,168 of NC_084604.1, forward strand.
ACAGCTAATTATGAAAATGCAGCTAGTACATACAGTATAGTGCACTATACTTGAGGTTTACAACATTTTACTTAATATTTACACATATGAAAACATAGATTTGCATTGATAAAAGAGCGTAAATTGACGTTGGTGTTTGGCTACTGCATCATCACAAGTAGCATAATATGCACATAAAGTAAAGAGATATTGGTGTCTAATCAAGGAAAAACTAGGTGGGTCATGGGTATTGCAAGATCGAAATAGAAATATAAAATATAGAAAGTAAGACGTTGTTTCCTTTTAGGATGAGTAAGAAGACTCGATTAATGGTTTGAGGTGCTGTTTTCACTCCAGATGGTTTAGTGTCGGCGAGTAGGTGAACAGAATCATGTGATCCAGCAGGATTCGTCAGGTTCGTTGTTGTTTCAATGAAATTCTACGACTATTTCCCCTTCAATACTGTCCAAATTTAAGTAAAAACATCTCTGCCAGTGGAGTAAAAAAAAGATTCTTAAAACCTGCAAAATAGTCTCAAATATACTCCTTTTCCACCAAAGCGGTTCCAGGGCTGGTTCTGGTTCTTGGTCAGTCCTGATTTTGGAACTGGGCTTTCTGTTTCCACTGACAAAGAACTGGCTCCGGACCAGAACCGGTTCAAGGTAGCACCAACTCTTTACTGGGCTAGAGGAAAGAACGGCTTACGTAAACGGAGGGGGCGGAGACCAACGGCAATAGCAAGACTGGGAGACGGAGACATTTTTGAATCAGAATGAATCTGGATGCAGCAAAGCATCATGGGAGGAGGAGGAGACAACCTGTCTTTTAGAGATGTGTCCACGGAGGGTGATACACGGACCAAGTCCTATTAGAGCAAATACCTTGTTGTTGTTGCTTCAACTTTCGCGCAAACGCAGCGACGTAACTGACGTGGCTCCCCTTAGCACCCAAGCTGTGGAAAAGCAAACTAGTTCCAGCTGGTTAAACGAGTTGTGAACCAGCACCAGCCCTGGAACCGGTTTGGTGGAAAAGGGGTATATTTGAGACTATTGTGCAGGTTTTAAGAATCTTTTCTTACTCCACTGGCAGGGATGTTTTTGCTTAAATTTGGACAGTATTGACTATATTTAGGGATATTTGGATTATTTCTAAAGGGGCTGTTTTCGCAGTGTGTATCATACAACACACTTGAATAGAAACTCATTTGATGTGTTCAGGTGTGTGTTCACACAATTAGAACAAAATGTAAACTAACACACATAAGCCTCACTACTGAAAAAAGACTTAATTCTGTTATGGTATATTTCAAATGGGCCAAATAACAGACAAAGGTGGCTGGATGTCGGCCATGTGAGCCCCCTTTGCTCCGCGCTTCAACAGGTATTCTGTTTTTGCGTGAAACCACGGCGGATAACGAGTGAGAGATGGATGGAAGGAGGTTGCCTGGTGAATGGATCGAGCTGAATATTCAACATCCAGTCATCTCCCCCGGATGAGGGATGGCTGTGGGAGGAGAGGAGGAGAGAGGAGGAGAGATAGGAGGCAGAAGTGATGGGTGTTGGGAGGTGGTGTGGCTCATGGCCCGTTACCGTGGCAACGGGCTCCACCGTCGACCTGCAGGAGATAAATTAATGCCATTTTTTTTTTCTTGGGGTTTGACATGAAAATGGTTCGCTCCATCTTCATCAGCATCTCCATCCAGTAACCGCCTCTCTCTCTCCCACACACACACACACCTAGCTTCCTGTTAGGTGCTTTTATTCAGCCAAATAACAGCAACAGATCTGCTGTTTGCTTAATGCTCTCTGCGAGATAATGCTTAGTCACAGTGCTGATTTATATTCACCCTGCTGGAACTCGTAGATACAAAGTGGAGACGGTGGAACACGTTTTGGTGCTGATAAAAACGTGCCGACATGATTCTCGTTGCATAATGCACCTTGATGTCTCTGACACGTTGGTGGCTGTGATTTATGACGGGGACAAATTGATGCTGATGTTTAGGAGATGAAAGAATCCTTGGAAGAGCCAACCTTAAAGTAAAACTTTAGGGTTCAGGGGGAGACGACACATCAGAAAAACAAACAAACGAAATAGAAATAGACAGTGAGGACAGGTGCTCGCTGCATGATGAGATGCAGCTCAGGCATCATAACTAAAAAAGGGATTTGCGCGGGTCATCCACGCTGGATCAAAAAGCCCAAACCGGATCCCGGTTCCACAAGAAAACGGAGCCAGCTTTCATCTTGCTCTCTGACAGCACGTGGACTGTTTACCGGAGCGAGCCCAGAGCAACAGCGAAGTATTGACTGGCTTTGTGCGGCGCGTGGAGGCGCAGCAGCCTCAGCTGACTGGGGTCAAACAGAGAGCAGCTTGGTTTTACATGCCAGCTCCTTCAACAGGTCTGCTACCAGCGGGAAATGTCAGCAGGGGCTGAGGAGAGAAGAGGGAGCTGTAAGAGTTTCACATCCGAGGACAAAAACGAGCATGTCTCGATATCAGCCATGATATTTAATCAAAACAGTATCATTATTAATGAAGGGTTTAGTTACTCTCACAGTGCTAAATAAGGATATGAGGAAAATGCTTCCGATGAGTAATAATAATAACAACCGAAGCGCCTCTGTTCCGTTTGTTGAGCTCGTGTCGTTGCATGAATACGTTTTTTTTCACACGTCTGTAATTCGTATGCGCTGAAAGCGCCGGAGAAGTGTGGTTGAACAGCACTACAGCAGCGGCGTGGGTGGCGGATGTAAGGGCGCTTCATTACGCACGAGCCTCCAGGGGAACAAAGCACAACCTTCATGCAAAACTAAATAAAATAAATACTGCCTTTTTGTCGTAACATCTGACCAAAACGTCAGCGCAGAGAGAGGGAGGGAGGGATGGAGGGAGGGAGAGGAAGTGAAGAGAAAAATTTGAAAAAAAAGGAACGAGGGAGCGGTAAGATCTCAAAAAAACTTAACAGATTCTTGTGATTTGTTTTGCTGCATTGCAGCAGCGGTTTTCCTCATGCTCTCAAAAAGATAAGAAAAATGGTGGTTTAAGTTTTGTTTCAGCTCCTCAAATGAAAAACACTTGTTTTCAGTACAAATGATCCTGGACTTGATTGCTGGTTCTCAGTGGACTGCAAGAGTCTTATGATCACGCCTCTTTTTTTATCTTCCATTCATCAACCCATAACACCTTAATATTCCTGCCACATTTCTAACCAGATCAGAGCAATTTATTAGCTTCTCTGCACCAACTCGGGCATCAGCTGAAAAGAATATCAATAATATTCTCTGAAAGGTGCAGCTCGCCTCTGGGTGACTCAGAAGGGCTTTTACAAGCCTCTACTTATCTCCGTGGCGAGTCAGATAATCCGGGGAGCGACGGGAGAAGATGATTGAGGAGGTGTGATCCTGGATCGGACTATCGACAAACCCTCGTGCAGAGGTCAAATCCCTCTGCACCGCTTTGACAGTCGTTCGGGATACGACGCAAACTGTGGTCATGCAGAGAATTTTAAAAACATGCAAGAGTTAAAGTTGAAGCACTTTTCACCCTCGGGCTGCATTTGGCCACATTTAAAAAAAAAAAAAAAACAAATTTTATCACCAAAAACTGATGTGATGCAAAGAACCAGAATTATGTTTTCCTACACCAGGATAAGTGCGTGCAGATTGTTGGGCCACTGGGTGATGCGGTGGTTAAAGCAAGCGGCCCGTGTACTGAGGCTACAGTCCTGCAGCGGTCGCAGGTTTGAGTCCCGGCCTGCTCACCTTTGCTGCATGTCATCCCCATTCTCTCTCTCTACCCCATTCCTGTATACAACTTGATTAAAGGCCACTAGAGCCACAAAAATCTTAAAAATACAGATGTTTTAACTGTTCAAATGTGCCATTTGTCCGTAATTAGACTTTAGCAGACAAAAACCTCTAAGTTCTGTCAGACGCAGCTCCCCTGAACACTTATATCCTCTCATAGTTGGGAAAGAAGCAACTCTGACGTGGTTTAAACGTTCCATCATCATTTGGGGATAATAACTCAGTCATAAGGAATCTGCCAGAGTGTAGCAGGCTTCGTATTAACCTTTCGATTGTGATTTATTTGGCATGATTCTCAGGTAACAAGCGAAGAGGCAACGACACGGTTTATCACAGGTGTGTCTTTCACAGGTTATTTGTGTGACAATCACAGCTTGTATTGTGGATTGGCCTCCTGTGAATCTTTGCCTGGAAACACAAACCCCGTCGGGGATAACTACCTCGGAGCAACACCTGCCTCAGGGAAACAAACCCGTATCACAGGAAGAGTCTAGGCAGATGCAGCAACTTCCAGTGACTCCCTGCATGTTTATTAGAAATATTAGACATGATACAAGCAGATTATTATTGAATACTTAAAAGCTGCAGCTTCCCAAAAGTCCAGAAACTGGCACAAAATTTGACCACATACAACGTACACATGCTGGGAAACCTGAGCAATCAGAGAGCAGATAAATGAGGTGAGGAAAATAAGTTTATAAGACTTAAAGGTAACCGGATTCACTGCAACTTTTAATATTTACTTTGTGCGTGTGTTGTCCTCAAACATTTACACGGCGTGAATCCTGGGACCCGGGAGCTCGGCTGATAACTACACAAAGACGTGTTTGTTTGTTTGTTTGGAGATCCCAACCTGATTACTTTCCTGCCTGAAACTTGCAGGCTGCACTACGAGTTGGTGCCAAAGGAACAGATTTCTCAAATTATCTGGTAATAATGTAATAAAATTGTGGTGATTTCATCAAATGTGACAAAAATACAGCCACCAATTACAACTTTAATGCACAGATGTGAGAACCGCGCTGACCGTCGGGTTAAATAACCCAAAACCAAAAATGTTGGCAACATTTTGACCCAAATTCAGGAGTTTAATTGACTCGACACACATGATCGCTACACGCTACATGATCGCTGTATACATGTTACACTTTTTTATAGTTTTTGATTGTAGAAATAAAACAAACTGGATGTTTTCACCAACCTCAAGTCCCAACACATTTATTAAGATACACAAGACACACACTGGGTCAGGACATCTGGAGCTGCTTAGATATTTGGAGAAATGGCCCATTTAGGGTTTTTTTTTTTTTCCTTTTTAATTTTTCCCGGTGAACGTGGCCAGAGATCCGACCCTCGATAAAAGACTATAAGTGCATTTTCCCTAACAGGAGTTCAGGGTAAACGGCCAGACGGAAACCTTACAGGACCGACCGTCTCCATCACACAGGAACCTTTGACTGAAACAACAGCTCAGCTGACCACAAGGAGGCGGTAATGCTCATATTTTGCTGTTTGCAAACAGCCAGCAGCATAAAAGAAGACCGTAAGGAAGAAAGCAGCAAAAGAATAAAGGCTCCAAGAAACACGTAAACAATAGATGCTACTTGCGTTTTTGTTTGTTTTTTAACATACTTCGTAGCGATTGAGATTAAAAAGACCACACACACACACACACACACACACACACACACACACACACACACACACACACACACACACACACACACACACACACACACACACACACACACACACACACACACACACACACACACACACACACACACACACACACACACACACACACACACACACACACACACACACACACACACACTTTTTTCTTCTAATCTTCTACTTCAAAAGTACGCGTGGCAAAAAGTCTCTGATGCAAATGGTTCAACTGAGTTGTGGTCACATGATTTATGTTCCCGTCAGAGTACCGGAGTACTTCTCCTGCTACAGGGACATGAAGGTTCCTGAGAGCCCCTTAACTGGGCCGTTCCTGGTACTGGAGACCAGCGATCGGGCCCCCAAAAAATCTACCCAGAACTCCCGCTAGTGGAAACAGCCTCATATCCGTTTTCACAAAGACGACAAAAAACCTTGAAGCAGCACTATGTAACTTTTCCACCTTAATATCATATTTCCAGAGTCATTGTGATGGTACATCAACTTCCAACAGGTTTAATGAACCTCTGTCATGATCTGAGGGGGTCTGTATCGCTTTCACTGGCACTATGTAACTTTGAGGAGCATGGTAGGAATCCTGCCACACTAAAAAACTACACATTTTTACGGCTTTGACTGCTTTACGGCATACGTCACTTCCCCCTCCTTCCCGATCGTAGTTGAGACGAAAGCTGGGCGGGGCGTGGAGGGCAGAGCTCAGGTTGGTGTTGAGCTAAACGCGGAGCTGTTATCATGGCTGAAGCAGCGAAAAAAACGAAGAAAATAAAAGTTTTATCGGAGGAGGCGAAAAAAACAAATATATAAGGAATATGGAATATTCCATCATATTACATTCAGTTATTCACAGGTTATAAAGTATTTTTTTATTTTGTCAGTAAGTATGTTGGACTACTAATTTATGACGAAGTCCCTCTAAAAAACGTGACAGGAAAAAGGTGCAGAGCGCATGAGTTTGTAGGGCGCATTATCTCGCTGAAACAACTTAATAAAACCAAGTTGAACTTAGTGATTTTCAACATCGTCATATTATATTGTTTAGCCAAAAATAGATACATTACCTCTTCGCTATCCGTCCTGCAAACGACCGCTGAAATAAGAAAAGTAGTTTTGAAAGTCCGACCCGTCTTCTCTCATCAAAACAAATGCAGCAACGGGAACAGGAGTTTTCCGGCAGTACGCGCTGGTTCTCATGGGAAACATAGTGTTCTTTCTGGTAAAGCACTACCGCTTTTGTCCAAAGGAGCTGCCAAACTCAACAAAAGCTGAAAGTTACATTGTGCTGCTTTAAAGGTTTTCTTCAAGTCTGCACTTTTTCAGACCACATCAGCGATGTAGTACGCTAAAACGCCATGGCAACCAACATCTGTGACCTGTGGAAACGTGGCCTCTCTGTAAGACCTGTGGTGGGATCGGGGTCAACCACATGAGCAACAAATGCTGTAAAATTACACCTTAAACTCCAGACATCATTCCTCGATGTAAAATGACTCTTTTTTTTTGCTTTTTACTTTTATTTGAAGGATTATTCGATTGCTTTCAGGAGGTACAATCCAGCTCTAGGTGTCTCCCATCCTAACTGCCAGTAAAAACCAACCACAGTCTATCCTAGTTGTTTTACAGCACCGTGTCACACAACAACAACGATAACACTAAAGCTCAGAAAGCTACCGTTGGGGACTAAGAAACTCGAGAAGACAAAACGAGAGTGACCAAATAAATCTGAGTTAAGGCTGGATTATGGTTCTGCGTTAAATCGATGCCGAGCGTGCGCCGCAGGTTGCGCCGCAATGAGCACCCCACGGCGCACACCACGCTGTGCCTGACGCACCTCCCAAAAAATGTAACTACGCATCAAGAGGTCACAGACTGAGAGGAATGTGATTGGTTCGCTTGGTAGCAACGCATTTCCGGTTCCGTTTCGTGAAGCAGTCGTGAACTTTCAGCGCTCTTTTCTTCGTGTGTGTGATTTTTTTTTTTTTTTTTTTTTTTTTTTTAATCCCGATTTTTTCCTCCAGGGCCCTGCACTGAGCTCAGGTCTCCTCCATAACCTGAGGAGTGAGCAGGCCGCATCTTTTCACCAGACAGGGTGTTTTGGTTTTTTGCACAATAGTTGTCCTTATCTCTTAGATTCACTGTGACCGGAAAAGTCAGATAAACCATTCAGGAAAACGCACCGCCCTAGCGCTCGCGGGGGGAATTGCACCGCGGCGAAATGGAGTGACAGAGAAGTTCAATGTGGCGTTGTGTGCTCTGCGTTGGTGTAGCGCAGAACCATAATCCAGGCTTTAGTGTTGTCAAAGCGACTAAACCTTGTTCTTCCCAAGAAAACACAGCAGACGCATCCAGCAATCCATGTGGAAAAAACAGTTAAATAACATGGAAATGTCTTGGTAGATGTTTGACACTGTGGATCAAAAGCTTTGCTCCACAAGCTTTGCATCTCTGGCAAAGTTTGGGTTTACAGTTTTGGTCCTCTGATAATTTTGTTTGTCCATTTATCCTTCTTCCATCACATCAAAATCTAACAACTGTTCCCTTGCTGACTAGGGAGAGAAAACAAAGGCATCCAGCACCCTTTGAACAGCCCTGCAGAGATCAATGGATGCTATTGTGACGGAGCAATGAGTCAGGGGGGCTCATGTGGAATGAGAATCAGTCTGCAGGATCAATGTACTATAAATAATTTCAGTGGCAACACTGTCAGCCTCTCTCTGCTGCACAACAGAAATAAATACACCTAATTAAGTACCAGGGGGAACGCTGACTCCACGTCCCACAGCAGTACAAATTAAAACAGAGCAACAGATAAAGTATAGAGCAGCTCTGAACGAAGCAAACCTCCATCGATTGTGCCGTGATGCTGAGCGTGTGAATATTGATTGCATTTCTGCAGAACCTATAGATAGACACTGATATTACTAAAAACAGAAGAGAGCATTCATCAAATCCCAGAGAAAGATCATTTTAATCAGCTGGTAATTATTAGCCCTGCGTTTTGTCAGCTAGTCTGCAGATATTTTAACAGTAATGTCTGTCCCTCGGAAATTAGATGGTTATATTCACTTGTGGTGACGAGTCTAAACCACAAAATAAAAACAAAAAGATAACATTCACCACTATGTTTTGACCCTTATTTGTCTGGATCATAGATTATATGAAAAGAACTGGACAAGTATCCCGAGACAACACGCACAGGCTTTCTGAAAAGTGCTTTTGAAGCTTCCTTTTCCTCGTGTTCGTAGGTTTCCTCGTAGTAAAACCTACGGGAACATGCCCACCTGATTCGCCTTCAGTCACAGTTTAACTTATCTTGTGCTAACTAATGATTAAAGTTGCTTTCGTCAATGAAAATTATGACTAAATATCATCGTCAACGAACTGAGGAAAAGGAGATGAGACGCAACGAAAATGCTGGTCATGTGACGATAATGATAATTAAATATATAATGCAATATCGTAGAGGAATAAAAACAAGACTAAAATGTAGATTACAAAATAAAAACTCTGCTAAAATGTATCTTCATTTTCGTTGACCGAAACGAGACGAAATGTTCTACCAAAGATGTCCATGTTTTCAGTAGTTTCCTCTGGTTTAGTTCTGGGTGACGTTAGTCCTCAATCCCAGTCGCTGCAGCGGGGAATCAGATCCAGAAGATGCAGCTGCAGAGTTAGAGGCTGATGCCGTTAACGCAGAGCTCTAGGTTCACGTCAATTAAAAACAAAGTTACATAAAGAAACACGGGGATCTGCTCTGGGGCTGGAGAAGAAGAAGATCCATCTTTGGATACACTTTCCTACATAGACTTGGAAAAGAAAACCCAATGTGTCGTCGAAAAAGAAAAAGATGGGGAGAAATGCGGAAAAATAAATATGTTGTAAACTCAAATTAGAGTCTTCTGTATCTGGAATGAATGTATTCTTGAATCTATAAGGTAACAATAATATAATAACAAGATAACCTTGTTTGAATTGTAAAATGGGTTTGGCTAAATACAATCTTTGACTAAAACTAGACTAAAATGATCCTGGACAATTCTGACTAAAATAAGACTAAAATGCTCAGACTTTTAGTCGACTGAAACTTGACACGACTAAAAGGAGAATGAACGTGACTAAAACTAATAAAAACTAAAATGATAGCTGGACCCAAAGACTAGACTAAAACTAAAATTGAAACAGGCTGACAACCCAACACTACTTATGATACGAATTAATATTACTTTAGATTCATTAAAAATGCAGAAAAGGTGTTGCTGCATTGCACACTCTTGATCTCAGGGGGAGCATGAGAGCAATCGCATGCAACAGAAGTACACCAGACGTAAAGTCACTTGTACGGTGATGAAAAAAAAGTCTTCTTTCTGAAGAATAAACCCAACGGGGAAGGAGTTTACTTATAATCTGGTGACTAATTTCAAATTGTGCCTTACAGCTGAGGTCTCTAACATGGACCGAAACTGGAGAATTAAAACCCTTTCGAGCCTGGAGAGCCGGCAGGACATGTCTCACTGTGCCGGACAGGTGAACCCCCGGAGGGCCGCCGGCACGGGCGGCATCGCTGCTCAGAGTTTGTTCATCGGAGTTTTGCTGTGTCGACCTGCTTCACGTCCACCGCCGACGGTTACGAGCTCAGCTCCAAACCCTTTCAAAGAGAATGCACTCAAAAGCAAATAAATAAATAAGGCTTCCCACATAAATTTGATTACAAGCCGAGGAGAAAATTACATGTTTCCTTTCTGTCCTTGCAGCCTTAAAACTTCCTCCCGCAGCATCACCTCACCAGTGAACCATGCCACAAAATTACAGCTAACAGAATAACTGTCATCCGCCTGGCCTTTGAAATATGAGATGATACTGTTTGAATTAGACTCAGGAAGCATATCAAGTATTTTCTGCACAGTCACAGCTGCACAGGCCTGACATCCCTGCCGCGGAGTTACTCTAATTATGACCGACATCCATGAACGTGGCAGCTACTTCACTACCGTCCTCACTTTTAAAACCTGTTTAATATTAGCAGATTAACAGCTGAGGGGGACACATTCCTCCTGCCCGTCCTCTGCAGAACTCATTTCCCATCATGCCTGTGGGGTTAAGCTGAGAGGCAAACAGCGATTAGTCGGTGGGACGCGCTGAATTTCTGACAGCCCCTCGTTTTCGTGTCGGCTCAGCGCGCTGAATATGTTCTTACTTAATGTTGTAAAAGCTCTAACGATTTTACAGGTTCCAGACGTCACTTAAAAGCGATCTCGAACTGACACAAATTCCAAGATAAAACGGCGTAAACGCTGGTTAAATGTGCCCGTCGGAGCGGGAACGTGTCTCCTTTAGCCCCTGAGACAGACCGGCTACCTGTCCAGCTTTCACCTGTGGCAGCTGAGACGGCGCTAATGGGCCGCCGCTGATCAGGGCTTTAAGAGAAGGTGTACAGAATCAAAAACACAAAACCTGAAGACAGCTGGGGTACAGAAGGCCAGTGTTCGAACGTGGGAGGGATGAAATGGTAATGCAGTATGTAAGTAATGAAGTGCCATAATGGAATTATGAGAGATTTTGTTGTTAATTCAGGTCATTACTAAATGCCTCCACCTACGTTCTCTCAGCGGATTCAGGCACCTCACACTCATCTGGGCTTCGCCTCGCTGAAATAACCATCCGCCTCACGGCTGCAGCAACATCTCACCGATGCCCACAACAGCTCTTGATGCTACAGCCGTCCTCTTCTAAATCACAGCAGCTCTGTACCTGTTGACCGGGAGTTAACCGCTGCATCGGCTCCAGGAACTGGTAAAATTAAGCGACTTTGACAGTTGGATAAATGAAGCAGCGTAATGAATAGCTCGCTGAATAGACCTATTAATATTCATGAATGAATTATTACCTCGGTAATGGACATCATGTGATGAGTTCAAGTCATCAGGGACAGAAAGAAGGCGACGCTTCGCGATATTATATAAACAATCTGAAAAAAAACCCCACAAAACTGTTTTTCGTGTCTTTTTATTTCACTAATTATGAGCCCCGAGTCTTTGATAAGATTTCAGCTAATTCAAGCTTGAAGCATGCATGCAATGTATTTTATTTATTTTTTATTTTATTTAACCAGGTAGGTCAGTTGAGAACAGTTTCTCATTTCCAATGACGACCTGGGCAACTAAATATGGAAGAAAAAATATTAAGAAAAGGTAAAACATGGAACAGTATTTTCTTTTATAAAATTGTCACCAGTTTTCTGTAATCAGTTGTCATTTGGACAGAAAGTCATTGTTCTGCGATGCAACAGCCTACTTGACGTTTCTTTTTTTCTTTTTTCAACACATCAAACAAGAGGAGAAAAACTGAAAAACCTAAAACCTATAACGACCAGATACAACGGCGCTCTGCAGACGAGGAGCCAAAGCCACCCAAGCTGTGTGTACACTCGGTCTCTGTAGAGTGTTATTCACACTTTATCAGTCAGAGTCGCCCCGCTGTGTACACAGGGCACGCTTCTTCGCTGCTGCAGCACGTAGTTTACCAAACTCGTACTGGCCTTTATGGCACCGTTCTCTACAAATCATATTTTTCTGCAGCTCATCTGACACTATTGAACCCGAACCATCATCAAAAATACCTTCTCATCCATCTTTCTAACAGCCTGTCCTGGATCCCCGGGCCCTTCCTCCTCCACTCTCGCACCAACTCGCTGCTTGCCCTCGTTCTCTGCATCCATAAATCTCCTCTTTGGTCCTGCTCTCTGCCGCCTGGCTGGTAGCTCCATCGCCAACATCCTTCTACTAATATATCTGTCGTCCCTCCTCTGCACGTCCTCTTAATCTGGCCTCTGAAACTTTCTCTCAGAACCAGCCATCGTCTGTCCCTCTGATTTGCTCATTCCTAATTCTGTCCACTCTGAGGGACAACTTTAGCAGCTTCAGCTCTGCCTCCTTTGTTTCTGTCTGTGCCACCATCTCTAAACCACATATATGGGTGTTGTAATTGACCATAAATTGTGCTGGAAGCCACATGTTGATCATTTAAAGGCAAAGGTATCTAAATCAATCGGAATATTGCACAGAACCAAGGATATCCTCAATCATGACTCCCTGAATATGTTATACGGTTGCTTCATTGTGCCATTCATCACTTATTGTGTGGAAATCTGGGGAAATACATACAAAACAATCACAGACCCGATTTCCATCTTACAAAAAAGAGCCATTAGAGTTATAAACAAAGCAGGTTATCGAGAACCAACTAATAGATTATTCATAAATTCAAATGTGCTTAAATTCAGAGATCTAGTGGACCTTAAAACAGCACAATTTATGTTCAAAATCAACAATAAAACACTTCCTGACAGGATTCAGAAGCTCTTCCAAAGCAGAGTCAATCAATATGAACTCAGGGGGACATATATGTTTAGGAAAACAAGGGCAACAACCAACGTTAAACAACGATGCATCTCAGTGACAGGAGTTAATCTGTGGAACAGCTTAAATACTGAAATGAAAATATGTAGCGCGTTATTACAATTCAAAAGCACCTATAAATACAAAATTAATAAAAATAAAACAAAGGGATAATACACATGGGTATGTACCTATATGGACATGTGTATGTATGTGTATATATATATATATATATATATATATATATATATACACATACACACACACACACACACACACACACACACACACACACACACACACACACACACACACACACACACACACACACACACACAGTATGCGTGTATATATGTATGAATGTATGTGTAGGTATGTGTATGTACTATTGTATTATTGATTATACACTGTACTAGTTTATAAAACTAACATTGTTTTGTGAAAAGGGTAGACGTCATAAGCTTAGGCTTCTGTCTACGCCTTTTGGTCCTTGGATATTTTTTTTTTGTGTTTACACTAAAAATTATATATGTTTTTTTTGTATGGCACCGACGAATTGCACCTGTACTGGGAATTGAAAATGACCAATAAACTAAACTAAACTTAAAACTAAATATAAGCTCATATAGACCTTCCTTTGACAACGTTACACTCCTTACCATTTACTAACAGAACAAGGGTTGTTTTAACTCTTAAATGTTCCTTTAATGCAGGGAATGAGGAGGACATCATGGATTCAGAGTAAAAACTATTGTATGCTGGGTCAGTGATGTTTTGTCACGAAGAAGAAGCCCTCGCTCTCCCCCGCCTCCTCCTCCAGCCCGTTTTAGATTAGACCCCATTACGTTCCCTGGACGAAAAGTCGTCTTTAACTCTGGGTGGAGGAGATGTAACCGGTGCCGGGTGCATGCTACCCTGAACAGCAAAAGGGATCTGCGGGGGTTTTTGACCGCATGAAACTTCTTTCTTAAGCTCCTAAATTTGTTAATGACCCGAGTCATGTTTCTTGCAAAGCTGCAGTCTGTCGCTTCAATGGCCAGCTGCATATTAATATGCTGATTTATGGTATATTACTCCAAAGATAAGGAGCTCACGGACTCCTTTGTCTCATTATCAATAACTAAAAACCATGTCCTGCCATCTCATACCTGACCTGTGCTTAAGTGTAGCCTCAGAGGCGTGTTAGTGGTGTTGCTCAACACCTCACCACATGTTAGTTCATTTAAAAAGGACAGGTGACATGCTAAATTGGGGTAATAAACACGGGGTATGCAGCAATATAAAAGGGGCAATAATCTCCCTAATGTAGGGGAAGGCAATCTGGGTCCTCGAGTGCCTTTGCCCTGCATGTTTTGAATTGAATGATACTTTATTTATCCCAAAAAGGGAAACTAAATTGTTGCTGTGTAAACTACTTACTTATAAAATACAAATACGCTCATAACAATGATAATACATGAAAATAAATTAATGTTAGGAGAAGATGGGAGAGTGTTGTGATGAAAGCCTCCCGAGACCACAGTGGATGCACTACTGGGTAGCGCCTGTTACCTGGCAACCACTGAGCTGATGATGTCACACGCAGCGTCGTCAGGTAATACAGGTGACAGCACGGATGGGAAGTCACAGCTAGACTTCAAAAACGTCACATACAAAACAGATAAATGGTGTATGAGATTAAGAAGACTAAACTTCTTCTGGGCTGAAGAAATATCCATGATTGGTTTATATTTAACAAAAATAAGCACCGTTTGAGTTTCAGATCTCCCATAAAGTCTGAGATTCAATGCTCACTATAAGAAATACACGTCAAAAACTCAACATCTTAACAAGAATATTTGTCTTATTTCTAGTTATAATGTCTCATTTTTAGTAAAAGAAAATCTCTTACACTTAAAACAAGACTCATCACTGGAAAAAACAACAATTTTCACCTGTTTCAAGTAGATTTTCACTTAAAATAAGCAGAAAAATCTGCCAGTGGAACAAGATTTCTTTGCTTGTAATGAGAATATAAATATTGTCCCACTGGCAGATTTTTCTACTTATTTCAAGTGAAGATTTACTTGAAACAGGTGAAAATTGTCAAATAACAAGTTATTTTTCTGGTAATGACTCTTGTTTTAAGTGTAATGAGATTTTTTGACTAAAAATGAGACATTTTAACTAGAAATAACAACAAATATTCCTGGTAAGATTTTGAGTTTTTGCAGTGTAAACGCTAATACACACATTTCAGTAGTCTTAACAAAAACACCCCATCATAATTGGTATTAAGTTCAAAGGCTGACACCATAATCACCATGTTTAGGCCATGCCGTTGACGATTCTGCCCTGAAACGTTTTATAAAACCTCAGGAAAGTGGTCATCGTCACAGACATCGTCTGCTTTACTCCGCCAGGATCCTGTTTATCCAACTGTTTGCTGCAGCCCAGACAGGTCTCCTGTCCAGCCATCGCTGATTTAATTACAGCTTTTCAGGGGTAGGCAAAACACTAACGCAGCATTGTGTCATAACAGCAGACTGTGAAATCCTCTTATTCTCCTCTCCTTCGACCTGTTAACTTCCATTCTTCCACTACACAAGCAGGGATTACAGGAAAAAAACAACAACACAGAAATAGACAACAGTAGCATTTATCTTTGCTCACGATCGTGCCTCCGCAGACCAGCTGTGAACTGCATTAGCGCCGGTATTATTAGTGCGCGACTCGATTGTCTATTTATGCGACTGTCGCCGTGTGATTGCTATTGATCTGAAAAGGGCAAGAAAAACAGTCGGGCTTGGTTTTGTGTGTTTGTGTATTTGCAGTGCTGGGATGTGACATTTGAACCAAACCTCTGCGCTCAGTCAGATAGCAAAGCATCTCCTTTGATGTGAAAGTCACATGGGGCGACTTCGCTGAAAAAAAGCTGGACTAACAATGTAAACAAGTTTTTTTTTTGACAGAAATAGAAACATTAGGACGATAAAGCCGATCTGATAAAATGGAAAAACAGAATTGGTACCTTTATGATATTTGTTGGACCTATTTTAGATGGGAGTTCCTGTTATTTTTTTGCAAGAGTTCTGGGTGACTGGGTATATTTTTGCAAAACCTCTTAAATTACAGCTGAAAGTTAACACGTTGAACGCATGTTAGTTGTTTTATTTTGAATCCTCAAGCTTCAAGATTCCCCGATTATTTCAAAACAACGGATTCAAAGGCTTCAAGTGGGCATATGATGGCAACTTACTGGATATTGTGTTAAAAAACTAAAACGAGTTTTGCTGCAGCCCACTTCTTGTCCAGCAGTGTGGAGTTAGTTCTGCTTTGATAAAAATACTATTCTTATCAAAATGATCAACCGTTCCAGCTTCCTGTGAGCCTCACTTTTCACAGGCCTCTGATTCAGCTTTCTTCAAAGGCTTTTTAATTTAACACAAGCCTCACTCTTTCAAGGTTCAGGCGGCCCATCTCGTGCTTTTTCAGGTTGTTTTCCACCGGAACTACCTACAACCTTCCCCTCAAACGGGTTTTCAGACACTGGGTAGTGTATTTTTGTCCAAAAGTGCCCTCGTGATCTCCTGATTTCATGATTTCTTTGATAGATTGAGAACCTCCAGTGCCCGAGGCAGCAGAGAAGATTCAAAGCAAAGATAAAACATCCATCTCTCTGGGTTTCACTTCTTTTTTTCCTTCTTTAATGAAAAAATGCTTTCCTCCATAAAAAGAGCTTCAACATAAAATTTCTCTCCTACATGGAATATAAATGCATCAACTGATTATTATTCTTCAAGTTTGAAAAGTGGCAATCATGTATTGTAATCATGTGCCAGAAAAATCACTGTTCTGTGCGATAAATACGACATAGTCGCAGATGCAATACCTTTCCAGGAAGTGGAGATGAATATGTGGTCTAATTAAAGACAATGAATGGAACGGGTAGAAAATCGGAGGCATTAAAACAAAAAGTCATGACTAATGACCAAGTTGAACTGTCCAAGTTGGAAGGAGATCTTTTCCCGTGCAAAACATCCCCACAGCGAGTAAACACCGCTCAGACAAGGCCAGCACTGACAGTCATTTTCAGCCAAAAAAAGTCTCATTCATCTCCTCGAGCCGTCACAGACTTTACCTGATTAAGAGGCAGATTGAATGTTCAGCGTCAGAATCCAATTATTTTTGGAAAGTCACACCACGGCATAGTTTCTTTCTGATTTGTACTCTGCCTGTCTGCCAGCTGAGGCACCTTGCTCACTGGAATAAAATGCTCCTAAAGCCTCTATTTACTGCCAGAAAAAGTCCTATTTTCATTCTCAGATGCCATCAGGACATGAAATAAAACATCCCTTTGTTTTTATTCTAAACTCCCAGAAAACTTTCACATCGTTTAAGTTTCTGTGATAAAACACTGAGGCGATCTCCGCTAACACAAGAGCTCCGCTTCCACTCAACAAAAGTATTGTGTTATTTTTTCTTCCTCATTTTCCTCCTGAATAAAGAATCTGTTCGCCTGTAATGAGCTGGGATCGGATCCAGCAGACCCCCGCGATCCTGCACAGGATGAAACGGGGAGAGAAAAGGGATTGATGGATGGTTGGATTAAGAAAAAGCAATGAATCAGTTCAGGTTTCAGATAAGAGCCATGCTTGGTGGGAAGGTTTTAGAAGTAGTGCTAATGATGTAGAATTAGGCAGTGAGGATGTTGATGGCAGCTGCAGTCGAGCTGCCGTGAATTTAACTTTGTCTACTCAGACGTTTACTCCATGTTCTTGAAATGAAGCCTTATCTGGCTTTCTGCTCCTTGCATGGTCTGTCGGAGGTTGAGCGCTGCCCGGGGACTCTTCAGCAGGACTGAGAGCTGATTAGGGTTTAAAGGCCACCAACCACCCCACAGTGCCCTCTGAAATAAACCCAGACTTTGGAGTAAAAACAAACCAATAAACCTGTCTGCAGTGATGACACAGAGGACATTTAAAGCTTTACTAAACCAGTAAATGAGGTCCGTGGAAGTCATTTCCTGAACATGGAACAATATTTAAAAACTGAGAAAACAATCGGAAGCGAGAATAATCAATGTTTTACACCAGCGGCGTGTCACTGATGTAAATCTCTTTCCATAAACAGATTATTATAGAATAAAAAAACTCCAGCTAACCTCTCACTGAACTGTTCAAACGTTTAATAGTAAAAACAACTGAACAGACAAAATCGACACACTAACAGTAACATTAATGAAAGTAAATTATATATTATACTCTAGATTAAAATGTTTCTAGAAAATAAATAGAAAGTAATACAAAATAGTTTATAAATTAAATCAGTGATATTCACAGTCAATATAATATTCATACATAAAAGTGGATAAATACTACATATAAATAAATATATTGAGGCATAAATAGATTGGGCGGGGTTATTTTCACATCTTCAAAATGTAATCAACAAATGTGGACACATAACGGGTATAACTTTTATCAAACTACTTGAAAGTGTGCCCTTGAGCAAGGCACTGACTGCCTAACAGTCGCAGAATGTAAAAATATGGGAACCCTCAACGAGAAAATGATAACATTTAACGAATAAAGGAACAGTCTGAAGTAAGAAACCGGAACCACTGCTGAGTAGAGGCTCAAGAGCGCCTCGTCAGTTTACGTCAGAACAAAAAACCGTAGTTATTGAATAAGAACACGAGCCAGAGCCTAGATTTTCACGCACCCACATGCACACGTCACCTCGGCCGTCGTGTTCATTTGTAAGGGTGGGAGTGGTGAAGGTGTTTGGTCCTGGCTCGTCTGGAAAGTCCGACCCGGATGGGACGCGTGCAGGTTTTCAGAGGCTCCAGTCTCCTGGGCGGCTCTGGGGCTCCTGCAGACGCAGTGGCACATCGTTAATATGTCTGCAGTAGAGCTGCCGACTACCGGAGCCATCAGGCCTTCTACGTTTCTTTCTTTCTTTTCTCTTTTAAACAAGAATAACACAAGGTTTCTCAAAGATGACACACTGCATGGGGAGATTGACATTTTGTAAAAGGGACAGACGTTAAACATTGAGAGGACGGCCCTCTTCGCTTGCATCACACGCTCTGATTTATAATTAAAAAGCAAGAACAGCAGAGCAGGAGGAAAGAAAAGAGGAAAGAAAGAAAAGCGTCACAGGATGAACTAGTGAGTGTTACATCACACACAGCAACTAGGCTGGTTATGTAAATGAGTGACACGTCCTGTTTTTAAAGAAACAACATGGTTGAGCAGTTTAAGGATATTTGACTAAATCAAACTCACTGTAGCTCAGCTGCTCCGAGGGAGGGCCGTACACGAAGGACTGAGGCCACATCTTCTCTTTCTGCACCATCTCCTGCAGCTCTGAAAGCGACAAATTAAGGGTCAGCACCCATTGATTTTGTTGCATTTGTTCTCTTTTGCCTTAAACAGTTTATCTTTTGTGGTTTATTTACCGGTTATCTATGACAGCATCTTAGTGGGGAATTAAAGAATATTAGAGCACAATAAAATCTAGTATACACTGTGTCGATTTAACCAGACAGCAATTTTAAAAAGCTGTATTTCCTGAGTGTAAAAACGTAATTAAACTGTTTTCCAAACTTCCAGTTTCAGTATTTCTGTCTGAACCAAACAATGTTTATCTTTAATGTTAGAACCAAGTCAATAACCCTGACTGATGAGACACTTTGTTGATACATGAGCTTAGTCAACTGGGAACCTGTGTGTTGCTCTGCGGACGCTTCCTCCCACTGGTGTTTGTTAACGGGCACTTCCTGTTCGCCGCCACCGTTGACCGCGGCAAGAGAGAGCTTTGGATCATCGCCACAGATTTCCACCCCGGGGTCTTCATCACCTTCATCTAGACAAAAAATCCTATCATTAATGTATTCCACTTTGTCAGAAATATTGCTTTATAGTCCAGTGAAATCGTTAGGATACCTGCGGATGTTCCTCTGTGGTTTCTCAGGTCTGGGCTACGGAGATGCTCCGTGCATTTTGATGCACCGCCCTTCAGGGGTTCGGGTGTATCGCCACACTGCTCAGGTGAAGAGGGATTGCAGTTGCTTGCAAATTCACCTCTGCTGATGTCAAAAAATATCTTCAGCTCTTTCAGGACTCTGTCAAACTGTTCCCTCATTTCAAACTCAGAGCGGCCGTCCAGACCGGAGGATGGACCGTCACTCCCGGTGGGATCAGGAGAAGACGCTGACTGTGGGCTTGATTCAGGAAGTGTGCGCTCAGAGAAACTACGGGTCGGCGATCCACAGTTGGGCTGCTGCTCCGGCTGCCCGAGAGCCGTGACATCTGCTGCTGGGTTCGAGTTCGGGCCTTCATCACCGGCGAAGTCACTGCTGACAAATCCGTTGCCAACGTTCTCAGCGTGACTCTCAAACTTTTCCTCCGCCTCTTTCATCGGCGTCTCCCCGTGACTGTCGCTCTCTGCCAGCGGCGTGGCGTGCTCAAGTTGTTGCCGGGGTGTTTCCGACGGCAGTCTGGACGAGCTGGTGAGGACAGGCATGGTGCCCAGGCCACAGGCGTCGTCATCATCTAGTGAGAGATGGATGTTTTCAAACACGTCAAACCCCTCCAGCACATGGCTGGAAAAAGTGAAGGCAGATGGGGTGAATCTGTCACGACACTTGGGTGCAGTGGAGTCCTGGTGAGTATTTTGTGAGGGGATTAAATCCAGCTGACATGGCACAACTGCATCAGTGGTTGGGGGAAAAGAGAAGGCCAGAAACTCTTCTCTACTTTCAGACATGGATGCTTCTACTCCGTGCTGGGGATCGGAGTCGCAACCGAGCCTTTGTTGTTGGTCGTATACATTACAAATGGTATCTCTGCTCCACTTTGCCCATTCACTCATGTTTTCACAGTGTGGTTCTTCACTCACGTCCTGTTTGTGTTCATATTGCTTCTGCACGTCATCCCAAGATTTTGTCTGCACCTCTAAATTTTCACATCCATCGGTTTTCATTTCTTCCCCAAAATGTACCTCTTCTTTCTCTTCCCCCTGGTCAGCTGCCACATCCATCATATCAGCATCGGCGCCGGAGTGTGGATCCCACAAACACTCAGCCTTGATTTCAAGTTCACCATCAATATATTTTGATATACTGTCAAAATCTAGTGTTTCGGCAAATGCATCTTCATTGTCTTGTTCACTTTGTAGCTGAAGCTCATCCTCTGACTTTGTTGCTTGCTTCAAGTTCTCTAGTTCATCAATTTCTGTTTCTTTCAGAAAACAAACAACTTCCTCCCTTCCCTGTATCTCAACTGTCTCTTCCACTATGTCAGGTTCCTGCTGTGAATATTCAAGCGCCTGCATCTTAATTCGGTCAAAGCTTACAGGAAAGCTGGTCTGACTCTGCTCTCTCGGCTGATGCCCCTCAGCATCGTGGTTCTCCTGCGTTACACCATCTCCATCAGAAGGACGGCTGCTGGGACTGGATCTCCACTGACAGTTGCCTTCATTTTCATTTTTCTGGTGTGTTTCACTCCCAGTGTACCAAGCCTGTGAATTAATGCGTGATTGACAGACGATCTCATTTTCATCTTTGCTCTGCTGTGTTCTGCTCTGCGGATGAAACTGCTCCGTCTTGTCTGGACATGAAACCCTCTGTGATATGCCGACGTTGGAACAATGTGAGAAAGGTGTTTCAATCTTGCAGACCTTTAACGGTGGAGATAGTTTAATACCTGTCGTGCTGTCTGAGTCACAGAGCATCTCTTCAATCTCCTCGTCAGCCTCCATTCTGATTGCAGGGTCAATAACACAGAAAGGGTTTGCATTATGATCTCCTTCAGCGGGCTCTTGACTGATTCTAGCAGCAACTGGAGACTTTTCTGTGCAATCAGCCTCACTGCATTTATTCACTTGAAGATTTACATTTTCATCTGCAGGGTTTTTGTCTAACACCACATCACAAGGCAGAATCGATCCCTCAGTGCATTCAGCCGAGGGGATGAAGGTTTGGCTCATGCTGCTCTCATTAATTTGGCCTTTTGTTTTTGCATCACTGACGGAGACGTCTTCATTCTCAAAAATCTGTACTTCTAATTTCTTCCTTTCATTTTTTCCGCCGTTTCCAAAACTCCCAGGAAGATCCTCCTCATGGTTTGCGTAGAGTGGTTTAGAGTCTAAAAAATCCCCTGAAGATATGTGGCTCTTACACTCCGCCTGAATGAAAAGAATATTCTCACTGAAATCAACATCCTCTCTCTTCTGATTACTGTCCACAACCCCAGCAAATTGGCTCGATGCATTACAGAGACTTGTTTCGCGTAGTGCATAATCATGGACGGAATCAAGCTGGCTTGTACTGAAAGTAACTGCCTGGATTTGATTGACATGACTCTGCACCTGTGTCCCATCCTCATTATTTCCAGTGGCAAGCATCCAGCTGCCAGGGGTCTCGTGCTCAAATGATTTCCCCAGCTGCCTGCAGTCAGGAAAACTGGGTGTGGGAGTGCCAGCTGAAGTGGGAGACCCACCTGTATCGTCTCTCAGACACAACTCTGGTTTGCCTACTTCAGGAACAAGAGACTGCTCATTTCTCCGCATAAGTGTTGGGTGTCTCCCCATCAAACACATTTCAGATGATCCTGTGTGTGCATCCTTCATCTGTGGCGCAGTTATGTATGCATATGGAGTAACATTGGATTCAGCGTCCTGTGGTTTGGTGTGAGGATTATTTTCTTTAGATTGTTTACTTTCTTCTGTGCAAGCCAGGCCACCAGTCTTCTGCAGGTTATTTGATGAGGGGAAACTGACTGTTTTTGAAGGCTCAGGAGAAGCATCTCTGTGGTCCCCAGTGAGGTCTTCTGTTACAGCACACTGTGTCCTTGGCCGTTTTGGGGAGAGCACTGAAGTAAGCTCCCTCTCTGACTGTGGACTGGCATCGCTTTGTGAGAACTTATCCATTTTCTTTCACCAACAATCCCTAAAACAGACACAGATCAGACTTTAAACTCTCCATCAAAAAGCTGCAAAGCTTAAATCAACAAGTTCACTTATCATGAAGATAATTAACATATAGCACTCAAATTGCTATATTTATGAGATGTTTCCTATGGTGAATATGGGCTCCCCATCAGACACTGCCTGTTTCTCAATAGCAAGCCTGGCAAATCTCATCGTCACAGTTTATATTTTACAAACTCGATTTGAGAGAACCTACTTCAGACAATGAGAGGACATAGTTCAGTCTTTCTGATATTGTAAGAGCAGCGTACTCAGCAGACCTACACACCTACAAATATGTCCATGTACGTTTTCAAATAAACTCTCTCCTGATAAGTCAAACACAGATTTGGAGTGAGAACTACATTCCCACATGAAATCATCTAAAAATGATAATCTATTGTACAAAAACAGTATTATTTAGAAGCTGCAGCGTGATTGTGAACTTTTCTTCTGCATTATTACTGCAACTCTTGTGTAAAATACATTAAAGGGATAATTTGCCATCAGAAGTCTCCACAAGTCTCCACCGGATGCTTTCATTTTTGGTTATTCTGATGGAAGCTAAAGAGAACATGTTTCCAGTGTGAATTAAAATGTGCAGGGGCCTTACATCAAGTGTATAAAAAAGTCACCAAAGTGAGCCGATAAACAGAGACATTTGTTTGGGTTTTTGTTTTTTTTCCCTCAAGGCAGTAAGAACAGAGACATTTCGTACTTGACGAGAAACAGAAGAGGAGAACATCGAAAAGTTCTCCCGGGATCCTCCCACTGCAGCACATGTACCACAACATCATCACCGTGACACTGGCAGAGATGGCAGTATTTGAGTTGATGGGAAGGAGAACAAAATGTTCGAAGCAAAGGAAGAGGAAGATTTACTGTCACTATTCGCAATCGCAGAGAGGACATAAAAACAAGAGTTGTGGCACCGGCTTCACTACCAGGAGAAAATGCAAGGACCACGCTGTCTTGCTTTTCCACATTAAAACCACTCCCACTTCAAATTCATGACTATTCACATATCAGTTCACCACAAGAGAAACAAGTTCTGCCCAGACGAGGTGTTGATTCCTAGGAGCACCAACAAATTTCTTCATTGTAGCATAGAGACTATGGCATTTATACAATGCCAAATGTATTGTGAATCAAAATCCAAAATCTGAGATCCAAAACCCAGAATCTGTAGCCAAGAAATCAAAATCTCTAACCAAGAGTGCCACCATCTTTCTCTGCATTAGCCCTAAAATCATGTCCTTTTTTGAGCTGTCTTTTTTGGTTGTGCTTTTTTTCTTTAGTGTCAATTCAGCACATCACTAATCTACAGTGTGGAGGCAGGACATAGCTGAGATCTAGTAGCTGATGTACTGCTACTACTGATGTTGACAAAAGGTACTATCAGAGATTTTGATGTGGTTTTCGGTTCTCAGATTTTGAGTTTGATACGCAATACATTTGGCATTGAATTGACGCCATAAAAGGTCTTAAACCAATGATGACGCACAAGGATGACGCATCAATAGTGGTCAAACCCACAAACTTTTCATTTATTTAGAAGCCCAAACCAATAAAAAAATCCAAGTACAATGCAAAATTTGGACAATAAAAAATAAACCGACAATAAACCTGATGGCAATGCAAATACCTGACCCAAAACCCAATATTACACAAAGCAGTGGCGGCTGTAAACAACCAACTAACTTTCTAAACAATGAACGTCAAGTAGAATGTATGAACATGTCATGAACTTCAGTTTTCTGCGCATTTAAGCCCAAAAAGATAAAGAAAACTATTTTGCTAAACTTGTAAGACTCAACATAAGACCCTTACAAAGCTCTGCGAGTAGTTTTTAAAAGCACCGAAACTGCAACGGAGCTGCCAGACCTCCAATATCCCGACATCTACAAATACCTGATCAACTTTCCTTCGTCCTACTCCGGTGATTCTCTCAAAAATTACAAAAGCCTGGAGGGGTATAAATGGACGTTATGCCCTGGATTTGTCAACAACATTCAGCTTTGGATTCTGTCAGCAGAGGATTATTTTATCATTACTGGAAGGGCAAGTGGTACTTCATTCATTTAAGTAATGAAGGCGCTAAATAAAGGCATAACACCAACACAGCCAGTGTAGACTAATGTAATCAGCATGTTGATTACAATCAAATGTTGCAGTGGATTTTTGCCAGATAAATTCATGTTTACTGTGTGAATATAGATTTTAAGGCACCACCTCATTCATTTCATACGTCTAAGATAAAGTTATCATGCAGGTGCCTTTTTTTGTAACTATTTTTTATTTAATTAAATTTTCTTAAATTTTTTTCAGTCTTTCTCAAAGACTAAATGACCTCATGAAAGCATGGGTAGTGGTCAGAAAAGATGGCGTTGTGCTTGGAGCCCATTGCAACTGCACAGCTGGGTTCGAGAGCTGCTCTCATGTTTCAGCTGTCTTGGTATGGCATAAATCAGTTTATTTCGCATTTGGAGCTTTACCAATCTGATCAAAAGCTCTATCTGTTCCCCCTTTTTCTAATATTCTGGCATCTGGTGCACAACAGCTATCGGGCGTTGTTTCTACTGTTTACCGGCGCAGAAACCTCCTTCTCGCTAGCCTAAGCTTAAAATAAAAGAAAGGTAGGAACTAAGGAATATTAACACATTTTAAATTCTAAATATAAAAATTTGAATTAAAAAAAAAGTAAGAACTAAGAATAAAAAAATAAAAAAAAGAAGAGAAAGCTGACAGAAGCCTGAACTATTTATTTTAAAAGAAAAAGTAGGAATTAAGGAAAATAAAAAAATTAACACATTTTAAATATAAAAATAAAAAAGAATTATATAAAAAAAAAAGTAGGAACTGAGAATAAAAAATAAAAAAAGATAAGAGCTGACAGAAGCCTGAACTATTTATTAAAATGAAAAAGTCAGAACTAAGGAAAATAAATAAATTAACACATTTTAAATATAAATATTTTACATATTTCAATTTTAAAAATAAAAGTAGGAACTAAGAATAAAAAAATAAAAAAAAGGAGAGAGCCGACAGAAGCCCGAACTGTTTATATAAAAAAGTAGGAACTAAGGAAAAACAAAAATTAAAAAGAGAGAGAGCCAGCAGAATGCCAAACTATTTATTTAAAATAAAAGAAAGGTAGGAACTAAGGAATATTAACACATTTTAAATTCTAAATATAAAAATTTGAATAAAAAAAATAAATAAGAATAAAAAAAATTAAAAAGAGATAGAGCTGACAGAAGCCCAAACTATTTAGAAAGAAAAAGTAGGAATTAAGGAAAATTTAAAAAAATTTACAAATTTTAAATATAAAAATAAAATAAATAAATAAATAGGAACTAAGAATAAAGAAAAGATGAGAGAACTGAGAGCAGCCCGAACTATTTATTTAAAAAAAAGTAGGAATTAAGGAAAATAAAACAAATTAACACATTTTAAATTTTAAATATAAAAATTACATTTAAAAAAAAAACAAGTAGGAACTAAGAATTAAAAAAAAGATGAAAGAGAGCTAACAGCAGCCCGAATTATTTATTTAAAAAGAAAAAGTATGAATTAAGGACAATTTTTAAAAAATGAACAAAATCTTAAATTTTAAATATAAAAATAAAAAAAAAATAAAATAAAAAACTTAGAATGGAAAAAAAAAAGATGAAAGAGAGCTAACAGCAGCCCGAACTATTTATTTAAAAAAAAAAAAAAAAAGAAAGAAAAAAGAGCAGAACCAGGTGGTAGTTTCCGGTCGGGTTGCAGACCTTTAAGCAGAATGACACATTTAAAACACCATTTAAAAGGACATGACACATTATAATGACGCTTTTAACAGACTGTCCCGAAACCACGGAGGTATACCAACAATTTATATCGACTATGTACTTGTTAATGGAGTTTTATCGCAACTGAAGTAAAGTTTCATTGTTTCAAATAGGCGAATGTCTTTTGAATTATAAGTGAGTGTAAACGTATTTACGGTAGAAATGGACCCTCAAACGAATTAATATCTTACTCGACCACCGATTGCGATGTTATCTAGTAGTTATTGGTTTTCTTACCGTGTAAATGAGGTGTTTTATGTCTGTGTGTCGCTAACTTGTTCCGCTCAGACGAGCCAATGGCGGGAAACTGAAAATTAAAGAGACACCGCAAAATCTATCAATCAACCGATCGAAATATTTTAATAATCTCAGGGGGGAATTATTTTCTTTGCAAACTCCAACAAATATTAAGAATTAAAAATAAATAAATACATAAATTAAAAAAATAAAAAATTACCAAAAAAATAATTAAAAAAAAGATATACATATAGAATAGATAGATAGATAGATAGATAGATAGATAGATAGATAGATAGATAGATAGATAGATAGATAGATAGATTTGTTTTTTATATATCATATATTTTTATTTTATTATTATTTTATATATTATTTTATTCTTATATAATAATAATTATAATAATATATTATATATTACTATATTATTATATATTATTTTATATATTTATGTTTGTTTATTTATTTTTATTTTAGATATTTATATTTGTTCTTATATATTTTGTTAATTGTTTTTTATATATCCTATATATAAAATATGTATAGGTATATATATTTTTATTTTATTATCATTATATATATTATTAGATTATTATATAAGAATTATAATAATATATTATTATATATATTTATATATGTATATATATATATATTGTTTTTATAAAAAATATATGTATATATAATATATATATGTATATATAATATATATATATATATATATATATATATATATATATATATATATATATATATATATATATATATATATATTAACAAATACAAATATATGTAATTATATATATTTTTATATGTATAAGGTACAGCAAATATATATATATATACACAATAAACAACATATATAAGAACAAATATGTATATATATATATATATATATATAAAATTATATTTAAAAAATATACAGAAGAAGGAAGAATGATTGTCCTTGTTTTAGATCCACATTACAGAGAGGTTGATAATATAGGTATATAGTATATATAGTATATATATATATATATATATATAGTATGGGTAGTGTAGGTGAGGTTTGTCATGACTCCTGTCTCTGGCTGCTGGAGCGAGGGAGCAGCAGAGAGTCTGTCTCCTCCTCTCCAGCAGCACTCTGTGTTCAGCAGCATCTTCCTACGGACCTGCGCCGCGCACAAACTCACTTCTCTCCATCAAACCACAAAAGAAAACCCCCAAAACAACAACAAACCCCTTAAGAACAGAAACCCGAAGCTTGTCGTGGCTGTTTTATCCTTCACCCCCCCTCCGTCCTCGCAGGGTGGTTTTTTTCTTCTTGCAGTCACTCCAGACATCAGACCACCGGACTTCTCTCGCTGACTTCTCACTCTCGCAAGGTAATATGGATGCTTTGTCTAAAATGTTTCGTGGGAAGAAAAAAAACAACGTGTTTATTTATTTGTTTGCACCGATTTGTCCCAGTATCGGATGAATCCCAGCATGATGCAACACTGTGCGTCATGCTTTTAATTTCCCGAGCGTGATTCATTCATTTATTGGCGCAGCAAACCTTCAAAATGTAAACGGCCACCGCTGTTTGATCAAAACCTGCAGATGTTTTTCTTGCACACATTACATGGTTGTGTCACGCTTGGGTTTCCGCTTGCAGCCTGCCCAAACATGCGCGTTTGGGTTCAGGATGAAGAGGTGATGAGCACAAGTGGCGTGCAGGTTTATGCTGTTATAATTGTGACCTGCGTGGGTTGTGTTGGTGGGACACGACATGATGGGATGTGATGAATCCTGTCACTGGTTCTGATGTTGCAGCATGTGGGTGGGGGGGTCTCTTTAACCCATCCTCAGTGGGATGCTACTTTTTTGCAAATGAATGCAGGCAAGAGCACATCTCATCCAGAGTCCCTCCGCGATGGTTGCACCCCCCAATCCTCCACATGCATATATTTGTAGAGGACAAGGGCAGCAGGATTAGACAAATATCTATGAGATTTGCCTGAATTAATACCTCAGACTGCTGTGTTTCCTCGCTTCCCCAGGACCCTGCCTTCCTCTCAAGGTCAGCCCCTGTTGGCAAACGATGGTAAAGGGATTGTGTTATGTAATGGCCCACAGCCTGGCTCAGGGGCTCAGGCAGCTCCGTTCGCTGGTGCACCGTTGTAAAATCACTCTTTTGACCATACATCTTTTGCATCAGTCTGCACCTGTTGGCTGATGTGTATGTTTTTCACCCCCTCTTCTTTTACCGTGGCGAGGCTCTGGTGGACCACGAGACAAAGAGGGGGGGTATGACTCAGGTTGTACTCCGGTCTACAGGCATCACGGTGCTCTGCTTTCCGCCACACTGCTAAGTGACCCACTGTGTCTTGTCCCAGACTTGATCCCACTTATCTGTTTTGCTCAAACAAATAACAGAGGCTGGGCTGCGATGCAGCAGCTGTCCATGTGGGTAAAGTGGTGCATGACAGTACGATGCATACATTCAAGCGTGAGCACGCAGGCTGGGCTGTGTTCGTCAGTCCCAGTTAACAAAAGTGTTTCACTCGTTTCCAATCCAACTCAGACTACTGTCATTGCAGCTTTCTTCCTCACACAATATGTCAGAGGTAAATGGAGAAAATAAAAGCAATCATCACAGCGTTGCACCGAGCGGAGAGCTCAATCAAGTGCTCATTTATTGCAGCACAAGTTGCACAGCCCTCTCGAGCTTGTAGGCAGCTCTAAAGGTGCTGAGTGGGAATGACAAGTCGCCTGTGCAAGACAAAAATGATCCGATATTTAAAACATGTGGGTTGATTTAATCAGGCAGTCTTAGTCACTCCAATCAAGTACATCTGAGAATGTAAAGGATGTGTTATTCCTCTCCAACACTTTAAAGTAAAACAGAGGAAAGTTTTAGCTCAGACGGTCAACAGGTTAAGTCGATTTTAAGATTTAAGATACATTTATACTTCTTGATGGCAACTAAACATGTAGCCCATGTGTGTCATAGCTCCTGGTTATAATGTACGTGTTCGGTAATGCTTTTGTCGCTCTGTAATTAAACTGCTGAACACTAGGTGGTGGCGCGGGGTTCTTTTTTCAGCGCTGTAGCCAGAAGTATTCCCTTTGTTGACTTGGCAAATGTTGAGGGAATAACTTCCTAACCAGGCGGAAAACGATGAAGACGAAGTAGGAGGGGGATGTACATTGTGTGGACAGATCAGAGTATCATTGTGTTTTGGAGGAGGTGGTCACCAGGGTACGGCAGAGGCTAGTTATGGACGAAATACATTGTGGGTTCTATGCAGAAACACAAATCACCTTTGTTAGGTTGCTTTTCTTCCCTTCCCTTCTTCCATCATTACTTTCTTGACTTTCTTATTTACTTTTGTTGCATGTCCATTGTGGCTCCACTTTATGGCCAACATGGACCATCTTTGTTCATGTGTGATGTGGTGCCTAAAAATCCTAAAAATGATCAAATATTCCTTCAAATACACCTTGGTTTCATTTCAAAGTTTGTGCAACTGGAAGATTTACATAAGGTAGAGTGATGTGGGTGGTATGATGTACACCGTAGAGTAAATGCTCTCCCAGGTTGCCAGCCTGCCTCTGGAACAGCCTTAAATGAACAGAATACAACACAGAAATGACACTTGTGGTGAACAGATTCTCCCGTCTGCGCTGACGGTTAACTTGACAACAGCAGAGGCCGTTGTCTTCATTCTGATTGGACTAAACCTTCCAGTGATGTTCGTGGCTCTGATGGTAGAAGCAGACTTGAGATGAATGTTTCAAAAGCAAGAACATTTAACCGACAATTACACAATTTTAAAGACACCTTTCATGAGTATTGGTTCAAACTGCACGTTTTAAGTGTAACTGCCTTCAAAAAGTATGTAAACATGTTGTTTTTTTAATGTAAATGGAAGAAAAAAGGCTCAAAATGTCCCTCGCTGTGATTCAAATCTATAAAACAGTGAATGTCCATCTGAAATACTATATAACAGAAGTGGCTGGTAAACTATGCCCACGTTTTAATTTAGCTGCACAAGATAACCTTACATAAACCCCCACCCCGACTTTAGATGAATGTTTTCCTCGCCGATAGATAAATACGTTATCTAAACTTTTTCGGCATAGATTAAAACCGCTCAGTTGTGTGGAAAAGCGTAACGCCGTGCCTCCAGCTGCACGCTGACAACGGCCAGATGCTGCTTGTTGGATGGATGACGGGAGGCAGCGTGGCGAGGATCATCTGCATTATGAGACGCCATGAGCCTCTGCGAGCACATTGTGCACTCAGTGGAGGAGCGCGCCACAGTAGGAGTTTGCTCCATAGGCCGAAAAATGCATGAATCCTGCAGGACTTTTGCTTGTGTTGCAAACGCTGGTTCGAATCGTGCAGGAATGGAAATCAAAATTGTTCAACATGCAGACTGAAACGCTGCACACCCTCAGCGGCAGAGCATGAACTCGTGCATGAATTCACCTCATGCATATACATACAGATATATTTACTTTCGATCGTGCAAGAGCTCACATTTGTCTACACACGTATAACATTAACTGCGAGACTGTAACACTCTGTTCACGTCTCTCCCAGGAACAACACGTGTCTCCTGCAGCCGCTGTCTTCGTACTCAGCTCATCCTGCAACAGAGGAGTGTTAGCAAATCTCCCCCTCAGAGTGCACAGCGCTGTCACTTTCCCGCACCACAGAGATTTGTTTGACGGATGCCGCAGATTGCAAAACATATTCATGTTCAGTACGGCTGAACCTTTGTGTCTGCGGTGTTTGCTCGTGGGCGGTATAAAAACAGCTGGACCAGATCTGAGATCTCATCCGTATGATTTCTGAAGGGTAATCAGGGTGACACCAACTCGACGGGAGCAGGACTCCACCCAAACACACCCACTGAACCATAGTCGTTATTTGTCATGTTGCTGCAAAAAGGACATTTGTAAAAAGTACTATAAGATTTGACGGGACCTTTGAACATCAGGTAGCGATTGGTCAGCCCGGGTCCAGGGAAGCATTGAATCTGGCTCGGCTCGAGCTCCAGCTGCTGCTGCCGGGACTAGTGGCCGACAAGCGGAGACAATCCTCCAGTTAGCCCCGCCTAGCACCCTTCAGGTGGGGGCTAAGGTAGCTGCTGCTGGCTGGTAGAGCTGATCCTGGCGGTTTATTTAATAATACTTAAGCTCCATTAGGTCTTTAGTAAAAAACTCAGGTAACATCTTCACTGAAGGTGCTACGTAGCTACAGAGACGACCAGCCTTTTGACAACACGGACAAAACATTTTACCCCAATTTTTACGCACAAATCATTGGTTTTAGATCATTTTACTTGATATGTTACATAAAAATTCACTCCTGCAGTCATAATGGATGTGAAATTGTGAAACTTCATGTGCTTACTAAGTTTTGACAATCCAAGAGATGCATCCTTATCTTTTGGAGGTGTGGCATCAACACAGCTGTTCTAAAGCAGAGAAAAGGGTTGATATTTCATATAATATTATCTTAAACTAAAATATGTCGTCACAATTTTTTTCTCATGGAGATTACCAACATTTTGATGAGTTTTGCCCAGCTTGTCTAAATTGTTTCATCTGTTAGGTGAAGGTTGTGTTCATCCAGAATATCAGAAATCTTTGTTTAGAAAGTAAGATGTACTTATATTTTACATAACATGAATGCTTTTTTTTACTAAAAACATCCCAAAGCAGAAGACTAGTTGATTTTAACTCTGAAACTGCAGTTGATGGATCACAGAGTCAGTTATTTATGCGCAAAGTGAACTACATCCTCTGCTTTTTGTACATAACTCAACACGTTTCAGATGCTGGAGGTCACATTAACAAAGATTCTGGGTTTTATCTGAACATTTCTATGTGCTCATGCTGCCTACAATATTATACATGGTACACAAAGTACTGCCTGTGTTCCTCACACGCAGGAAAAGATGCTTAAGGACACTTCAGGGCCTCTACGCACCTTTACGAGCCAGATGACCTATAATTCATGAGAAATCTTGCGGGGTGTTCATGAGTGGGAGTCGTTTTGGCTTTCTCAGCAGAGAAAACAAACCCACTCGCTTAGATAGATAGATGGATGGATCACTTAGCCAAATAAAGATTTACATCATTGCAGATGATCAAATAGCTCTTTAAAACTACTGAGCAGTTAATTTGATTGTCGCTTGTACGCAGCTCCAAAGAGCTCCTCATTCCCCCTTATTAATCAAAGCTCCACCAGAAGGGACATTTCTCACTGAGCCTGCGCCACCCTTGTTTGTCTGCTTATAATATTGTGTTTTATTGACTCAATTCGAATTTTTTTTTAATGCAATTACTTCAATAACCAGTTTTTTTTTTCACATGGTACCTTCAGCAAATGAATTTTTAATAAGTTCATTTATTTTTTGCGTTGCCTCCTCGACAGGCAGCCAGCGAGGAGTCCTGATTAATCGTTATGTAAGTCAAGTTTTACTTTGGTACGTTATTAATCCAAAGTTCCTCTCTAAACTCGGTGAACGTTGAAGGCGGCTGGAAAAACTTTAGGGTAACAAGACTTCACCCTCCCTGGACAAGCGGCTGCCAGACCGCCGTCCGCAAAACATCTGAGGAGCTTGAGGTCTTCACAAAGCAAGACCTCTGTAATGTTGTTTTTTTCCCCTCCAGAATAACTTTTTCTGGCCTAATGTTGCATCTTCTGCAGTGGTCCTTTGTCTCCACTTGCTTCTGTGCACCTGTGCGTTGTCCATCCGTTCTAATGAGAAAGTCACTAATCTCCCACGTACTAGAGAAACTCCTCTTTCTGGTGTTTTTATCCCATTTGTCTTGCTTGCTGTGAAAAATGTCAACTCTTGTGGTGCATTTTAAAGAGAACTTGCGTCCAGCGCTACCTAAAACCATCTGTGACGAACTGTTCTGCCTCGCGGTGAACATCGGGAGGCGTGATCTGTATTTCATACTGACTGATGGAGGGCAAGTGGGAACAAGGCGTAACAACTTCTTAAAAATGATTTCACGTTGTTGGTTGAGGGGAAATGCAATTAGCTCTTAGTTGACTCTCATCGACATTTCAAAATGCTGCGTAAGTTTGCGACCAAATTGTGACGAAAACACGACTTCTGTTGCATTTTGCCATCTTTCACAGCTGGTCTCTGCTCTGTTCTTTCTTTCTGATTAAATTTCTCGATACAATGAATATTCACACATTTTGTTTAGTAGTATATGCGCAATTAGATAAATCTACAGCATGTGAACCGTACCCAGATGTGTTATTTCTGAAACTTTACATTATTTACATGATGATCAGTCTAAATCACACACTGTAGCTTTTTTAAACCCCCATCTGTAGTTGTGTATTTTAATTTGATTATTTGATTGTTTTCTGTTTCTTCTTTCTTCTCCTCCGTCGGTTTCTGTGCCTCTGGGCCTTGTTTGCTAATTCATGTTTATCTTGTATTTTTCAACCATTGCGTTTTTGTCCTCCTTCCTTCCAAACAAATAAACAGCCATAAAAGATTATACACTTTTCATTCATCATGCTGGGTTTTTTTTTCTCTTCAATATTTAAACCAGTAATTTATTTTTCCGCGTACGACGGCGTGCGTCATAAACTTCGAGACTCCCTCGAGATACTTTGTCACTGAAGAGGAATTGACTCATTTTCTGTGACAGAGTTATGTTTCGACCTGCGATAAACTTGGGTGAACACGGACCGCTTTGGAAAACTGCCTGGATGTTGTCACCCGGGGAACATTTCTGAGCTATGCTCGGACACAGGCAAAGCCAATAGATGATCAATATGTAAACCTGAATACGTTTCATAGAGGACAACACCGCCCGCCACTCGAGCCGCCACGGGGATGACGTAATGCTCGGTCGAAGAGAATCTCAGGTCTCAGTGAGTTCATTTCACTCACGAGGAGATCAATCATGCGAGCGAGCTGGAGAAACGTTGTCAAAGTGAAGACGTGATGAATCTCTCTCACGCCACGCTGCTGCAGTACCTGCTCGTCACTGTCTGCAGATCGTCTGGCACCACGACTCCAACCCTGTCGGCCTTTTCAAGCTGAAGACGCCCAAGACAGAGAGAGAGCATGTCAGCAGAGAGCAAGAAATGAGCAAGAAATGAACCCAAACCCTCAGCGTGTTTGGCAGATTCGTGATAACGAGGGGGTCG
The DNA here is from genome assembly GCF_033807715.1 of Cololabis saira. Classification (NCBI taxonomy): domain Eukaryota; kingdom Metazoa; phylum Chordata; class Actinopteri; order Beloniformes; family Belonidae; genus Cololabis; species Cololabis saira. The sequence goes on from NC_084604.1 coordinate 15,544,221, forward strand.
GCGGGTGAGCTAATCAGAGGAGATAATGAGGCGACATCGGCACCGTGCAGACGGGAACGCAGGGATCTGCGTGCAGATGGCTGCACTGGGGGAAACAAAGGGACAGGAAACCAAAACATACTCCGAGCCTCCTGACGGGGCTTGAGATAGAGCGACCCGGGGCTTCGGCCCAGTTCGCAATGGCTGCAGGCTTGCTGGACTACGACCAGTACTCGAGTTGTAAAAAAAAAATCAGGGGGGATGGTGGATTTTATCATATGGGGACAGATAATTTGTGGTGATTGCAAATAATATAATATATTACAAATAATAGCACTGACCAAAACACCTGCAGAAATACTGCAGGAATGACATAGCAGCAGTTAAATGCAGCCTTCTGTAAGCTTTAAATATCCACTGGGCTTACATCAAATACATCAAAACACAACAATAAAAAACAGTTTTCTGAACTTATCAATAACACTCTGTCCTTCACAGGATAAGTAAAATGGATCACTGCAAAAACTCAAAATAAAAATATTTGTCCTATTTCTAGTTAAAATGTCAAATTTTTTTAGGAAAAAAATCTTATTACACTTAAAACAAGACTCATCACTGGAAAAAACAACAATTTTCACCTGTTTCAAGTAGATTTTCACTTGAAATAAGTAGAAAAATCTGCCAGTGGAACAAGATTTCTTTGTTTGTAATGAGAAGATAAATCTTGTTCCACTGGCAGATTTTTCTACTTATTTCAAGTGAAAATTTACTTGAAACAGGTGAAAATGGTCAAATAAGTTATTTTTCTGGTGATGACTCTAAATGTTGAAATAGCAGTAAAACCACATTCATTGATGAAATGACATAAGGGATGGAAAGGGGGGATGATTTTGACCGTTTTTATTTCAGGGGGGATGCCATCCCCCCTCATCCCCCCTCAACTCCAGTACTGACGGGTCCAAACCGCAGCAACGGCAGACCAAGTGAGCTCTGCTGCGCTGCTAACGCCTGAAATGAGGACTTTTGGAGCAGATTTGACAAGATATAATGGAAGTATATAAATAGCATCATAGGTTTGCTTCAGAAAAATCAGTCAAGCTGGGATTGACATGAGGTTTTCCAGCCGGGTTCCCAGGCCGGTTCGCTCCAGTCTGACGCAACATGGGTAACAGTCTGAACGACGAAAAAGGGGTTCAAAAGCACCTGTGGGTGGCGCCGCTGTGCCGGCAGGGGATTATACTTTTCATGACTAAGAACAAAGATCCTGGAGATGTGATCCCGAGACTTTGGGTCGAATAAAACAATCTTTTTTACCGTCTCAGGTTGTTTCTGATCAAAAGCAGGACCGGTGGGAACATGTACGGTCTCGCTCCCTGTATTGATTGGATAACGCCTGAGGAGATGTGGATTTGTAAACTAACTCTTGCTTCCAACAGCTTTAAAGATTTTGGAGAAAATCTGTCAAGATAAAATATTACCTTTCGCAAAAACACTTGCAGCTGACATAGTCCATCGTGGAGACGCGTTTCGCTCGTCCCGAAGAGGTCGGCGGGTACAGACAAAACCAAAACAGTTATACTTGGCAAGGAGTAAAATATTCAGTTACATATAATAAATACAACAAGTTTCATGGTTTGGTACCTGAATAACCTTGATGGTGCAAGTCTCTTTCTTCAAAAACCTCTTAAATGTTTACAAAATATAGAAATCAGTCGTGAGAGTAACGGTGAGACGTCATAGAAAGGATTATTAAGATGTTTTAGGTTGTCAATACATGAATTTAAACAGATATGCACTCTTAAAGTGGAATATTTTTCCACTTGCTTGCTGTGCTTTTCATTTCTTCTGACTGGTAAGATGTATATTATATACTTCTGCTCTAATCTAAATGACATGTTTTATCTTCACTTGGACAGCAAATCTATTTAGGTATACTGCACTTTGGAGCTGAAATGTATTGGAAAACACTGGGACCTTGACATGCTTCATGTCTTTAATAGGGTGTTTTCCTCCCAACAACAATTTCTGACAACCAAAAGACAAACTTTCATTCGATGTTCAAAACCGTGAATATTTGACATAATACTCTTGCGATAAAAAAAACCTCTAAAAACAAACTGCTGCTTGTTCTAATTTGGGAGTAGAAAGTGAGGCGTTTGATAAACTAAACTTTATCAGGCAGAAGGATTAACTTCCTGCTGTTTTGGGCCGAAGCCTCATATTACAGCTCGTTCGTTTGAAGCATATTTTTAGAGTTTTCCAGAAATATCTGGTATCGGCCTCACGATCGATTGCTCCGAACAACCTTTGCAGGCTCTGCTTTTCCTGTTCCGCATCGTCTGACAAGATGCCTCAAATCATTAACGTGAGTGTGTCTTGCTAATCCTCTTGTCATCCCTGTTTCCCTGCAGGAATAAAAAACAACCAGACAGAAAATGGGGAAACAGAACAGCAAGCTGACCCCTGAAGTGATGGAGGACCTGGTGAAGAACACGGAGTTTAACGAGCACGAGCTGAAGCAGTGGTACAAGGGATTCCTGAAGGACTGCCCCACCGGCCGGCTCAACCTGGAGGAGTTCCAGCAGCTCTACGTCAAGGTGCGACTCCCCCGGCCTCTCTGTCACTTGATGGATTACGCTGGCGCCGCGTGCCGCGACGCAACGCCGCCGCCGCTGCTCACGCTCACGTAGATCCCAGACTGCTGAGAGGGCGGCGATAAAATGGTTTGATAGGTGAAGATTAAGAGGGATCGATGCTGCAGTGTCTCACCTCTTCTGATGTATATTTGTTTGATGTTGCAGGAATTGTTAGTTGACACTGAAGCAACATACGGATGCAAACGTGTGTGTTTTAACGGGATTAGAGACTGAAGTCAGATAAATCTGTTTAAAATAACAGGATTGCCACAATAGTGCCAGCTGAAGCCATATTTTAAGATTTTTAACACCTCATGTTGGAAGATTTTATGTTCTGGAGGATTAATTAGATGAAATACAGCCACGGGGGGGGATTATTTATCATGTAAAAGCTGCTTTCATAAAAGGTCGATCAGATTTAGGGCTTCCAAAACTGTGCACCTCGTCTGGCGTCTGGGCATATTGTCACATCTGATCACATTTTCTTCGGTGCATGCAGCCTGGGTTGGGTCGAAATCAAAAAGGCAGCGTTTGAACGACGCAATGCAAGAAGTGCATTACCCCGAATAGCCTCTAGGGGAGTGGCCTCCATACCAGAAATGTCCCACTTTGCAGCAGAAATAAACATTACAGACTGGCCTTCGTGGCTAAACATCAGAACCCGGCTGTAAATGTTTTTTTTCACCTCATCGGTTAGTATGATTAAAAAAAGAAGAAGAAAAGCCACCAGTGCATTCATAATTAGGAAGCGGTGCTGTTTGGGTGACAGCTTCGTTGTCGTCTGCGGTGTGAACAGCTGGCTCTCACCTGCTTTAGTGTTGTTCATTTTCGGTGAATTAGGAGCCAAGAGGGGATAATAACTCTGTATTTTGGAGATAATTTGGCTTTTTGTGCTGTTTTCTGCCACAGAAAGTTGTCTTTAAGGTTGCTCCCGGGTAAAAGTTGGCATATTTAGTATATTTTCAACAATAAAAAGAATATAAATGTGGTATAAAGGTGTATAAAAAGACTAAATTCATAGTGAAATTGTGACTACGATGACTTGACTTGACAAGAAGAAGCATCACTGATAACTGATAGCGGTCTGCTCGTTATTAGAGATCAACATGGCGTTAGAGGTGTTGGTGGGACTCGCATGAATACGCTGCTTTGACAGCTTCTGGCATGCACACTGCCTTGCTCCCATTCGCTCCTTCTGTATCTGGGCAGAAGACCAACACTCGCTCATATCGTGATTATCCTCTAACATGTGTCCTGCTGGGTCTCATTACATCCGATGGAGCAGTTTTCCACAATGAAGAGGGAAGCACGCATCCACAGGAACAATTACGCCGTCGGGTTGGGACTCGGGCTTTGAGAAGGTAGTCAGCGTTTCACGTATGGACTGGAACTGATGCTGCTGGGGGTCATTAAAGACAAAAAAAGGGAATAAAATGTTTGATCTTCTGAAGAAATGTGACCCGGTGAGCATTGGTTTAAGAGTTGTTGTTGTCAAGTCCTTGGGATGCTGTATGACTGAGAGGCGACACAGTCTCTCTCTGGAGAGCGTGAAAAGCTACGCGACACAAAAACACCACAGTTTCACGTAAAAAGGTTTACAGTTCCTGTTCTGTCTGCGCTGCTTTGTCGTTTCAAGCCCACGAGTTTGTTTTAAAGTGATAACATTCTTCTGACATCTGACTGGGTCTCAGAGTCACTTCTCCTCCACATCCAAAGGAGCTCATTCAGGTGCTTTCTGGCACCCGGTGAGGCGACTTGGCAGACGTCTCGCAGGGGAAGTGTTGGGGACACGTCGCTGCTGAAGGAAGCCTCGCCGCAGACCTGGGACTCACTGGAGAGATTACATCCGTCAGTTGGCCTCGGAAACACCTCGGTAGCAGAAACAGAGGAGGAGGAAGGGGAGGGACGGGTCTGGAGATCTCTGCTGACGTGTCTGCACCGAGACCCTCGAATCCATCAATACCAACGACTTTAGCATCAAACATTCGCTGGAACGACACAAAGTTGACTTCTGGTTGGAAGCTGAGGTGGCACAAACGCAGCGTGACGTGTAATTAGGAGGAAAAAGGGACTGGGATGCTGGATAGTTAAGTGCCTGGGTCTGTGATGTCACAGAGGCCTTCAAATCTGGACGGAGGGCTGGATGAAACTGGAACTTCCAGACCTACGATCCTCCAAACCGTGCGACAGAACTCAATTGGTTGGAGTTTTCGAGGCAGCATTTGCTTTAAAGCGCCAAAATAAATGTCCTTTGCCACAGAAAAAATACACAATTCACGTGCCTTTATTGTAACGTACTGAGAAACTTTGATGATCATATAATATTGTTAGGAAAAGATTGAACCTAAAGGCTCAGCACAGTGTGGCGAGTGCAGCATAAAGAGCTCAACAAACCGGCGTTTTCCTCCCATCGAGCTGTTCCATCGGGCTAATCTCTGTATCTTGTGCTGCACGTTTTAACTCCCTGAATGGCCTCGTGGAAGAAAGTACACCGAGTAATGCAAGAATAAGCCTTAATCTTTTATCAGTGATGCCAGGAAGTGCTTTATAACCAGAGGGGGGGGCTGCCGTTACATAAGACACGCCTGGGCATTAAGGCCACGGGTGCACTTCCTCTAAATGCCATCGGAGCTCACGCATCAGCGGAGGCCAGTTTGAGAGAAAAGATCTGAAACATCAGAAATAAACTAAGAGTCATTCTGACCGTGAAGGAGAAAGAAAAAAAAAAAACAAAGACTCGTCAACCAGAGAAATCTTCTGCTTCCAATAAAACGGACAGAAAAGCACCCGAATGTTTTGCAAATCTATCCGGGCTCCTGGGAAAAAGGCGGGAGTTGGCAGCTTCTGCCAGAACAGTGGTATCTTGAGGGGGTCTTCTTAGGCTTTTTTTTTTTTACATTGTTATGCATCCTTTTATGTTTCTAGGCAACAGATTATCAGTGTTGGGACTTTATTTAAATGCAGCGCACTGATAGATGGGAAAAACGTTCCGCTGCGACCTCGCACGAGAAGGACAGGATGTTCCTGTGAAGAGGAACTGCATGTGCGCCACTGATAGCGAGCGTTTGTGTGCCAACACAATGGGGGAGGGGGATCATATGTTTATTAGCAGTACGACGGGCGGTTCTGACGGCAGAAAGCGACGAACGGAGATGGGCATAGGTGGGAAAAGTAAGCAAGCGAATGAACGCGCGCGTGCATAATTTATCAGTCGTACCAGTCATTGCAGCCGCGCACGCATGACTTCAGTGCGTGAAGCTCTGAGATCCTTATTCGTCAACCCTTCTGCTCCTCCTGCTCCTCCTGCACGCCCCACTTCCACCTTTGCACGGATCTGCACCTGTGGCCGTCGTCCAAGCCTCCGTCCTGCCGAGGCGCTAAATGCAGCCCTTACTCACCGGTCTGGTTGAAACAGACGTGCTGTTTGTTCCCTCGTTTGTTTATTTATTATCCCCACCCCACCCCCGCCTTGTGTGTTGCACTCTTTTTGGAGGATACATGGAAAGAAAAGGGGACACAGGTGCAGCATCCCGGCTGGACCTGATGGCGCTGCGTCAGAGGGCATTTTTGATGCTGTGCAACAAAGCTGCGTCACCCTCGGTGTCTCCTCGTGGACTCTACGCTCCAACTGCTCCTTCCACCTCATTTCCTGTTTCCTTACCAAAGGACTTAGTAAAGATACCCCTTCTAAGTACTTTGAAGTGACATTAATTATATATTATCAGGGTTATTCTTGATGGCATTCATTCAGAAGGATTTCTAAAGTAAAAAGGGAGCCTTTTACAAAAACTATGGGGGAACAAAACCATTTCAAAACGATGAGCGCGCACTTGAAAAGTCCATTAGTTGGATAAGTTAAATGGGATTTGCTCATTTAAATGTTAATTTTGCGATAAAGAAATGAGTGCTGACCTATAACTTTCACATGGGGAGCCTTTCAGTACATCGAACAGGCAGCGTTATTCACAATAATTACCTCTTTGTGTTCGCTCGCCGGCGTGAAAACCTGTCGGCGTCGCAGTTGACCAGACGGCAACGCAGAGTCGAGTGATGTCCATCTTCAAATGGATTTGCTGGTTCCAAACCTCCAGGACCGGTTGGGCTCCGATCATGAGGTGAACGGAGGGATGAAGGGAAGATTCATTTGGAGAAATAAATCCCTTGAGGCTTTTTGGCTTCGTCCTGATGCACATTCAAAATGGGAAATTAGTGACGGCTCTTTGCTCTGCTCGAGGGTGGCTCTCCCCAGGCAGTTTCTCTTCGTGTCAGGGTTCAAATTAAACAAACACTCAAAAAGAAGATGCACACATTTATTTAGAGATGCACCAGTTTTAATACCTGTGGGGTTTCAGGTGTGGGCTTCGAGTCGCTCTCACGAGTTACTCTTGTTTGGCGTCTCTTCCACCCGCTCGCTCGTTTTCTCTTTCATCGTCACTCGGCTGAGTCTCAAATCTGATTTTGAGGCATATCTGCATTAAATATTGGCAGCGATCAAAGCCGAGCTACGCGTCGACACCGGCGTTCCCTCAGTCCCTCAGTGGTTGCTATGGTAACCATGTGGGGTGAACTGGTCCAACTAGTGATGCAAATGGTGACGTGGAAACGGACACTCCTGTCTGCTACTTTCCTACGACGGGACGTCGTACTTTGTCCTGGAACGACACAGAAGACTATTTGAAACCTTTATTTAAGCCACCAGACTCTTCAGATTTAGATTTTTTTTCTCATTACAAGCTGTGCAAACTGCTACGTTTAAGTATTTAGTAATCAGAGGGAGTGCAAGAGAGGAAAACCTCCACAGAAGGCTTTGGGGGATCGGTCACTTGTGTGTTGGGTTTCCCAGCGCTGTGTGACACATTCGTCCGACCGGAGCGGAGAAGAAAGCCGGGCGTATCAGTGCCTGATCGTCCAGTTGTCGGAAAGTGGCCAGTTCCGATCACCAGCTGATCAATCTTTCCATCCCCAGACCTGCCAGACCCCCGTGAGAGAGTCCGCCTGGTGTGGAAGCTTCATTGGCCGGGAACTGACTCTAAAAAGATTGATTTTTAGTTTCTGCCACACTTACTCGACAGATTTAGGGGGTTCTGAGTGACGACGTCCCGCTGGTTGTTTTTAATGTTGTTTTTCCCAAAAAAGACGTGTCAGCGCCTACGAATCCTGAACAAACTGTGGGAGAGCAGGAAAGTGCCTGGCTGCAGCTCCTGGTTCCCCTGTGGATTCTCACTTTTAGCTGAGCCGCCGATGCCAGACGCTGATGTAAAAATGGCAGAGAGCCTTCGGAGCCACTTGGATAACCGCGCTCCCTGAGACACAAAGATGATTTTGTTTTTTTCATGCTCGATTCTTGCAGAAATGATCACAGGCAGCCTCACGCTCGCTTTTGGTCCCGTGTGGGTCGACTGCGACACGAAGGGAACTCTGGTCTGCTGCTGTGGTTGTCGTTTCATTGTGATCAGAAAGCATGTTAGATTTCATTACGGGGTCAATGTGGAAATGCAGCATCCATCCATCTATTAACTTATGTTTATCCGGCTCACGGGGGCAGCAGCCTGAGCAGAGGGGCCCAGGACTCCAGCTCTTCTGGGAGGACACCAACACATTCCCAGGCCGGCTGTCCTGGGTCTGCCTCGGGGTCTTCTCCTGGTTGGAAATTGGAAAAGGTGTCTAGGAAACACCCTAACCAGTTGGCTCATCTTGATGTGGGGGGCATACAGACAGATATTCAGTAAATTCACATGGAGATGACACATCCACCTGATGGCCCTTTTGATTGATTGGTTGATTGATTGATATCTTTTGTTTCGAACATACAGTGGGGCAAAAAAGTATTTAGTCAGCCACCAATTGTGAAAGTTCTCCCACTTAAAAAGATGAGATATATCTGTAGTTTTCATCATAGGTACACTTCAACTACAGAATGAGACAGAATGGGGGGAAAGAATCCAGGAAATCACTTTGTAGGAGCCATTAATACAGGTAACGAGTGGAGGACAGAGGAGCCTTTTAAAGGGGACACGTTTTCTCTTGCTTTAACATATATAAAGTGGTCTTCCCTCAGCCTGCCAACTCAGAGAAGGAGGAAAGCAACCAAATTCTGCAGTGTCTGTACAGCCGCCCGGATGAGCCATCCAGTGTGATGTGACTTCTACGAGCCAATAAGATTCTGCTCCCGTCGTTACGTGACCAAAAATGCGATTTCCATAGGTTGGCCTCCGATGTGTGAAACCACGCCCACAACTAACTCCGCCGGCCGGAGCTTCCGCCATCTTTTCGCGGCGGTGTATCCCGTCATTCAGGCAGCCAATCAGCACAGAGCCTCATTATCATAGCCCCGCCCACTCAGAATCCTGCATAGATAATGAGGTTAGAGAATGGGATGATAAAGACATGGCTCAGAGGCTGAATTTCTAATTTATTTAGCAAAAACTATCAAAAGCTTGTTTTTAAGACATTCAAGGCCTGTTTAAAATAGGTATTATATGCCATAATAGGTTCCCTTTAAAGAAGAAGTTACAGAGTAAACTTGTAAAAGCCAGAAATCTTGCTTGTTTGTAGGTGACCAAATACTTATTTTACCAGGGAATTTACCAATTAATTCAGTAAAATCCTACAATGTGATTTCCTGGATTCTTTCCCCCCATTCTGTCTCTCATAGTTGAAGTGTAACTATGATGAAATTTACAGGTATATCTCATCTTTTTAAGTGGGAGAACTTGCACAATTGGTGGCTGACTAAATACTTTTTGGCCCCACTGTAAGCACAAAAAAGATAAATAAAACAGCAGAACAACAAATCAATAACATAAAAAAGAACAATAATAATCACTAAATAATGAATGTACCATCGTAAACAAACCCTTGCCCAGACATGGGTTACCGGGGGTCTCACCTTGGAGCCAGGAGCTCGTGGCCAGGTCTTTACCAACGGGGTCCGTCCAGACTCCTGCGGGCTCACAGCCACCAGTGTTGCTGTGAGATTGTGGAAATGACTCAGAAAACACGAGAATTGCTTTTGTTTTTCAAGAATTCATTTCTCAAGTCCTGTGGATCGGACAGGACCGGAACACATTTTTACAGGTCTCAGAGGAAACGATAGTGTGGAGCGAGCGCATGGCTTTGAGGCTGACCCACACTGATGCACAGGCGCACACACCCACAGACACGGGCGCTGACCTGAATATGGATGCAGGGATGGATTCCGCTCCGCTGCGCCTCGCCTGCATGGCCTCCAGGCTTCTGTTGTTGACGGCGGTGGTGCGAGCGTGTGCGCCTAGATCTCTGCCCGCCCAACGCCGACCGGGGGGAGACTCCCCCGAGGCCTCTGCAGAGAGACAGACGGAAAAAAGAAAGACGGACGGATCACAGGAGCAGAGTGATGGGACGATAAAATGGAGCGTGCAGAGGGACACTGACATCATCTGGCCAACAGCCTGGTTCTGCGAGGAAACATATGGTCCCTAATCACAGGAGACAAAAGACAGACTGAAAAATAGAGATGCAACATCAGATTGACACAAACCATTAACTATGAAAGCCTGCGGTTTTCCAGGAGGACTTATTTGGAAATTCTTTCTGTATCAATAGACAGTCATGACGAAGGGTGTTGCCGGCCTTAATTTTACATCAAAAGCTGCACATATGCACATGTTTAACTGACTGACTGACAGCAGGAAAGTTGATTACATGTGGGAGTTTGTTGTTGAATAAAGCCCAAATCATATCTGGAACAAGAGCCCAAATGCTAGAAAAGGATAACATGTGTTAAAGATGTGAGCAGAATAAGCAGCATACTGAAGCCAATAAACGGTTAAGAGCTCAGGACGATAGACTGTAGTGCTTGTTAACAAAAATGGTGTGAAGCGTTATTTATACCTCCAAGACATATTTAAGTCCCGTCTGAGGGCTCCTCAGTGACTCGTCATCCTTTTTTGTGTCAAAAGTTCATCGGAAAACCCCTCGGGACCAGATTATGACACAGGCAGTCGCTGCTGTAGAACTGTAAAGGATGCTGATACATCCCTAGCAACAGTAACTAAGGGGGCGGGGCTTATTTTCAGGTCAAATAGGTGAGGGAACTTTATGAAAGAAAATTCAAATAATCGGAAAGCTGGTCTGTTTTCACATGAACAGAAATCTTGGACATACTTTAATTTAACAACTTTAGGTCTTCCATCAGAAGCTGCACATGATGTGGGAATATTTTTTATAATAAATGATTTTATGGGTTTTCAAGCTGGTGTTCAGTGCAACAGTGTGTGTTTTTTAAAATCCGGCAAACCTTTGGACTGCTTATGGAAATTAAAAGATATATGCCAATTAGTCTCCATCAATCGAGGTTTTGATATGATAAATATGTTTTATACTGTTGAAATATGCGTACAAACCATTCTACCCGATACCCCAAGAATGAGTAACGTTATCTTTTTCTTTTTGTTTCTCTCCAGTCTCTCTGGCTCTCCATGTAACTGTCTTTCTTCTCCACTCAGTCCACTTTTTTCTCCATCTCTGTCGTCGCCCACTCCCATCATCACCTCCGTTCTGCTCCGGCCAAGAAGGCTTGTGGCTGCCACGCTCTAGAAATAGCTTTTGTCATCTTGGAAGCTCTGATGCCAGTTTCTATCATTCACACACACACACACACACACACACACACACACACACACACACACACACACACACACACACACACACACACATTGCACACACACACACACACACATTGCACACACACATTGCACACAATGGTTCCTGAAAGACATGAAACTCTGTTGGCAGAATGAAACACTTTGTGATGAAAAAGAAAGAAAAGATCTATTTGTGAAATGCACCGTATACGAATATAGAAACAGCCGTCAATTTCTTCCTGTTTGAAGATTTAAAAAAAGAAAACTGAAAGGTGATCTCAGAAAACTTAAGCAGAATAATAATAGTTATAAACTCTGATTCACAGAGTCTGGAGAAACTGATGCTGAGTTAGCAGACTATAATGATCACAAACAGTCGTTCTTCTGTCATGAGTTTTCTTAGGTCAATAAAAACAGAATATCGGCGCTAATTGGTTGGAGTCCTTGCGGACTATATGACACGCACCCAAACTGGGATTTTTTTTATTTATTTTTTGGTTAAGAGTTGATGCCTCCTTGTTTAATACTATTTTGTGGCAAAAACACATTAAAAATCATCTGATCGTTGTTGTTGTCGTTTAGCAAATATAATTTTAGATTAACAACTTTGAACTTTTTTCACCATGTCATTATTTATCTTTGAAAAAAACTAAAGCCAAAAAAAAGAAAGAAATGTGGGCAAGATTAAGTACTGCTTTTGTTAACACAAGGCCATGGGGTAAAGATATCAGCAATTGACTTAGAGAAACAATCACATCAGTCACAGTGAGATGGGCTATTCGTGACTGCAGAATTAAATATTAGATAATATCAGATATTATATGATTAATATAATACTAGCCAGGTTGCAGGTACCGGCCTGAGAGGAGATGAGGAGAGTAAATCAGATTTAGTCCTTTCCAGAGACACACGTCTATCTTTTTTTCCCTCTTTCTTAGTTTAAGGAAGAGGAGACTTTTCCAGAAACCTATTTACAAGTGGAAAGGGCTCAAGACAGCTGCCAAACCTCCCAGGAGATGTGGCAGCAAATACAACACAACTCAAAGGCCACACTTGCACAATTTGAAGAACACTAAAAGGTTGCCGGAGAAAATCTCACCTGTTTAAAAACATATGAGAATGACTGAGGTTCGCAAAACCACACGTAGACAAACCACGAGGCCTCTGGAATCAGGTAATATGGACTGATAAGACCAGAGTGGAGATCTTTGATCTCATGTCATACCTACTATCAAGCACGGTGGTGGTGATGATTTGAACTTGAGGCAACTGTGAACTCATCTGTATTCTCACAGGGGAGAATTTCTGGGGTCAAGTGTCGGACCATCCGTCAAAACTGGCTAGTGCAACAAGACAATGATCTGAAGAGCATCAGCAACTCTACATCACAAGCAGTGTTTTGGATTGACAGAGCCAAAACCGAGACCTCCGTCCAGATGAAAAGGTGTGACAAGACTTTAGGAGAGCTGGGATCAGGCAAATTCCCCCCAAACCTCAGTGAGCTGTTTTACAAAACAGTATGAAAACAATCACAGTAGGTGGATTTCCTTCACACTTTTTCGGAAAAAGAAAGCGACAGTTTTGAAATTGTGATAAAGGAGCCCATGCAGGTGTTTCCATTGAAGGGTGTTTTTCTTTTTGTGAACATAACTCTTCTTTTCAAAACGATTAAGCAAGATCTCGACTTGGAGGAGGATGGACAAATACATCTTTAGTTTAGGAGAGTTTTTTTTTCGAACTCTTAGTGTTTCCATGACAGGTTTTTCTTTGCAATATTTAGTTTTTTTTTTACATAATTCTGGTGGCCTTGTGGGTGAAACTCAGGGAGCAGCACAGCTTCACAGAAACAGAGAATTGCTTTGACCTCTCATCTGCCCTGTTGCCTCTTTGACACGCCTCCCCCTGGACCCTGAAGATGTAATTGAATTATTCAGCAAGTTTATTTTTTGAGTCTCACCTCCTCCGTGGAGGTGCGAAAGGAAAGACGTGGAAGTTAGTGAGTGTCTTCAGTCGCACTAAGTCGGATAATAGGGTTTAATCTGGGGGGAAATCAGTCCCAGGCTGACCTGCTGTGTATTACCATCAGCACATCCTGTCTCTGAGCAGCGAACAAGGCAGCCAGTCCCACGGTGCTCGGAGGTGGCAGTGAAAATGACTTTCAATTGGTTAACAAGAGTTCAAGCCGGTGTTTGAGTGAGCACCCAGCCATGAAGGAGGCACGGAGAGCTCATTTATGGTAGAGTGGAGGTGTCCGCCGGTGTCGACCTCAGACCCTGCAGACTGAAGTAATTGGGGTTTTCTAGTCAACGCAGATCCATTTAATCACAGAGAGGATTAAGCACCAAAAATGTAAGACACTCTAACAAAGTCTAATTACTTATCTGTCCTGTATACTTTCTTTCTGTCCCCAAAAGCCTGGAGAAATGTATTTCATAAGGTATTGTGGGATATATTGAGTGTTTTATATATCTGGATTTATAATTTTCACTACATATTCAGACACCACTTGCATATACACCAACTAAGGGATAGGTTTCAGTCGTCCCCTAGTGACAGCGAACAGTACCTTCACACAGCTGCATCACACCGCAGACACCCAATCAAATTTCTTTATATTTGCTACACAAATAATAGGTTGAAACTGTCCCGTCCCCATGTGTGATTTCATTGGCTAGTTTTTGCTGCGTAGCTACAATTCGATCGGCTAGCGTTCGCGTCAAAGTGTCTAAAGTTGAAAACTCTGCACTTTTTATATATATATACATTAATGACAGTCATGCTGCATAATACGAGAACAGAAGAACCAAAAAGATAAAATATGCACCAAAAAAACCCAAAAAGATGATCTGTGATTTACAATAGCCATGAACCCAAACCCTTGTCCAACTTGCCTTTGGTCTTCTGATTTTAGGAAGGACATGTGGTGTGATCTACGTGTAAACATATGCCAGGACCCTAGGGGGCGGTTTTATGGAGGAATTCCTGTATGTTGCATAGAGATGCATCGGTGGTTTATGTTCAGTTGAATAGTGTGCCAGTAAAGTGAAGCAACGTGAAAACCTTGTCTCGTCATTATTAATGTTTTATAAAAGAACCCAACTCGACAGGACACAGTGTCCATTAACCACAGAGAGACTGAAGTTACTTTGTATTTCCAAACACTAAAGCAATGTAAAGAGTTTGGAGGACGTAGGGTTTGTTATTAGAGAATTGACAGGATGTCAGCAAATAGGTAAGGAAAGGTCCGTCTGAAGTGGAACTTCAAATTTTATGTGTGAAATTTTACAAAACATTTAGTTTATTTTTGCCTCATTTTCCCTCATCTCGAGGCGGAGGACATGTTTGACTTGGTATCCGACTGTTATCTAAACCAGTGTCTCCCAACCTGGGGTCCGGGCCCCCCCCCTGGGGGGGCGCCAGAGATCTCTGGGGGGGCGCGAAACTTTGTCTGCATTGAGAATATGCAGTTGTAAAAATTATATTTACACATGTTAAATAAATAAAAAATCATAATAACACACCTAATGGAATACAGTAATCCAAGTCTGTATAAACCCACTTAGAAATATATTTTGGTCATTTTAAAATACTAAGTTATTTATCAGGATAAAAACTTAAAAACGTATCATTATATCATTATTAAACATTTAATCATACTACTACTCCGACAGGTTGTTAAAGGAGCTTGAGGCCGGATTGAGGCAGAATTTATGAAAAAAATTAGTATACGTTTTAAGTTTTCTAGTAATAATGTCAGATGAAGTGTTCCAAACCCAAAAGAATGAGCCCTCTAGTCTATCTCTCCGTTGCCTTGAACAGGCTGTGTGCTGCAAAATGTGCTGCAATTCGGTCCCGAATTTCCCGCGCTGTCCTGCGGATGTGACGTCACATGACGCTGCATGCGCGTTCTCCCCGTTCTCCCGTGCCGGCTTCACTGTTGGGTGCAGTACCCCCAACGGCCGTCGTGGTGAAGGGTGGCGCTAGAGAGTCTCATTTCTTAAAAGGAGCCTCAAGCTCCTTTTAAAGGAAAAAATGTAAAAAAAAAAAAATGTTGCTCTCATATTAAAAGAGACATTTTTCAGAAATATTTTTATGTCCTTGCAATTATTTTTTGTGCGTATTTTATACATTGGTGACACAAAAGGAAGGTGAGAAAAACAAAGTACAGGGTAAACCAAAGAGAAATGTATCAAAAAAACATAATTAATGTTCATTTTTTCAATTAAAGGTTTGTAACGAATAACTTTACTGTTTTGCTGCTAGTTCGTACGGGTCGGGGGGCCCGGCTGGTCTTAGACACAAGTAGGGGAGGCTCCATGGAAAAAAGGTTGGGAGCCGCTGATCTAAACTAAGTCGCTAATTGACTGACGTCTGTAGGTTTATTCGGGAGCAGAAATTTAGACGTGATAAACACCGAGGCTAACTGCGTCCTTGGTTAATAACTGCAGCCCTACTTCCGTAAAGGGTGTCACCATGATGTGACAAGGTTGAGACAGTTGTGTTTATGGCTCCCATTAGCCATTACATCCCATCAGCATCAGCACTGACCCAGCTGTCCAGTCACAACAGCTTAGCGTGATTACTGGTCCGAGTTAAAGGACATGAAAACGAGCCTGCCAAAGAAGTGGAGCCGTTATCGTGATGGGAGCCGAGGGCTTTGTCCCGCCACGCCACGACACCAACAGTTACAGCTCGCGTCAGGCACGACTGCGTCTGGAAGATTTGAAGAGTTGAGAGGCAAATGACTTAACTTCTCCAAGTGCGTCTGTGGTGGAGCGGATGTTAATGGGCAACATCTGAATTATATTCCCCTCGGGTCGGTGGCCGCGGCCAGCGGGTTCTTTTTGTGGCTTCAGTTTATCAAAACCTTTTAATTATGGAGGTTAATCTGAACGCAGATCGAAGCCGCTGCGAGGGCGCTTCTACCAAGACATTAGCGTCTCCGACACCCACAGAAACGTACAACATGCACCAAGAGTAGTAGTAGTAAGCAGTAGTAATTTATTTGGTCGATCAGTTTCAATTGATGCAATACATTGCATTTCATTTCCTTTCGTAGGAAAGAAATAATAAAAAAAAAAGTAAAGAATAAACCGACCCAAAAGGTGTAGGCTGAAGCCTAAGCTTATTGTGCCTACCCTTTTTAACTTTGTTTACTTTATAGTTGATACTAATACATCAGGACAAACAATCTACAACAACAAAAAATTGTGAAGTAAACACACATGCAAAACAAGAAGGAAGACAAACGTAAATATGACAGAAAAATCAAGTAAAAAACAAACAGAAGACGGATCTCAGAAAAACAACTAACAGAGAAAGTAAATAATCAATGCTTAGAGGAAACAAAAAGAAAAAAAAAACTATTTCTAGAAGAGTGAAAACAAAAGAAAACCAAAGACCAATCATTACATTTTTTGGTATATAAATATTATTATTACAACAATAATTATTCTTATTATTGTAATTGTTTCATATAGTATGGAGCATAATACAGTATATATATATATATATATATATATATATATATATATATATATATATATATATATATAGTTTTGTATCACACTAATGTTCTGTATCTTTCGACTATATTGGATTTATACATAGTTTTACATTTATTTATTGAACTACAGTTTTTTAATTCATTATTTAGGCTGTTCCATATTTTAACTCCTGCAACCGATGTGCATCTTTCTTTAGTATTTAGAGTTTTGTGATCATAGTGCTCATTTCCATAGGAAGGAAAATACAAGAATATTTCCAGGTATCGTCTTAGAGAGATGATACCAGAAGGCACAGATAACCGCTCCCTTTGATGACGCGTATTGTTACTGGGGAGATTTTTCACCCCAAAATAGAGTCAGAAACAGACTTAGGTGAAAAGGAAGATGAGTAGTGATGGAGTTCAGGGCTCGGTGCGGTTCTCCTGGGATCCAGGATCTGGTAGGCTTGGCAAGGGGCTCAGTCCAGGGGAAGAAGACAGCGGCTGGGATGAGGCCGGGTATCAGGGAGTTAGGGCAACAGGAGAGGCCGGGTACGTGAAAGTGTGACAGCTATATATCAGCCAACCTGACAAGGCTCGGTGGAGACTGTGCTTGTGCTTTGCAGTTTTACGAGCTGGCGGCGTGTGGATGCAGCGGCCAGGTATCTACGGAGGAGGGAAATGATGAACGCACACACCAGGTGTTGCTTTTGAAAATAGAGCAGATAGAGAGCGAAAGAAAGAGGAGCAGAGGCCGTCTCCATCACACGTTACGAACAAACACAACATGGACACCTGAAAGCCTGCATTTGTCTCCCTCAGTGATAAAAACGAAAGGGAGCATTCCTTCTTATTAATCATTTTTCAATGTGCCGTATTTATTTTTTTTTAAAGGGAAGAAAGAAATACAGTGGGCAATACTAAGTCCCTCCATAAGTAGACTTTTTTTGGACGACTTCATCAGAGTCACACAAGGTTTTTGAGGTTTTTGGTCCATTGTTCTTCACAACGTTGCTCCAAGTAACTGAGGTGTTCACTTATTTGTTCAGGCACAGCTCTTCTAAGGTTCTGCTACAGTGTTCTACCTGGGTTGATATCTGGATTTTGACTTGGCCATTGGATATCCCTGATCATTTTATATTTCATTTCTTCTGATTTAGATGTTCTAGTGTGGTCCAGGTCACTGTGGTCAAGCCATAACCATCCTAGATGGTTAACACATACTTGGTCAGTCATGAACATTTAACATGCTTTTTGTATTCCTCTTGAGATCGGCAGCTGTCCGTAATGCTTTTGGAAAATGGTTTAATAAATCCAGACTTATGTGCAGCATTAATTCCTTCTCTAAGAACATAGCTTATGTTTTTCTCTCTTGGCATTGTATCGTGGGTGCTCCAGACCAGAAAAGTCTGCTTTCATAAAGCTCTGCACACTTGCAGATGATCAAGTCATCAAGGGCTGATGGTTCACAGCACCTCGCTGCAACTTCCCCACCTAAATCCTTTGGAAGCGGTAGAGGAGGGTACTTAGTATTACCCACTTTTTTTTTCTTTTTGGCTTCCTATTTGCAAAATTAATAATAGCATGTAAAAATGTCATATATTATTGTTTGTCTGAGGCTGTTCTTGTACTGGGGTCTTTCATTGTGTGCAGGTTTAACTTCCTACCACAGTCCAGAAATATGCATGTAAGGCTCATTATTAACTCCAAATGTATTATTTTAACCCAGAAGGGGTTTTGATGCTAAAATTATTTAACTGCAATTTTTAAGGTTTTATCGAAAAACACCTGAGATATTGAAGGGTGTAAACTGTGTTTATGTTTGTTTTGTCCGTTAGAGTAACAAGAAAGTGCTCCAAGTATGTTGAACCAGATACTCTGAACCAAGTAATTAAGGCTCTAGTGTTGTCCCATCTGGACTATTGCCCAATTATTTGGTCATCTGCAGGCACCAAAGATATTAATAAACTTCAAATTGCACAAAACAAAGCAGCTAGGATTGCTTTAAATTGTTCACTGCATGCAAATATCTTAAAAATGCATCAGCATTTATCATGGCTGTTGGTTGTAGACAGATTAAAATTAAGTCTCCTTACTTTCATGAGGAAGTTGATTAATAGTAAAAAACCACAATATTTCGCAGATCAGATAGTTCTCACTAGAAACGTCAATAAATATCCAACCAGACAATCATGTTACGATCATTTACTGGCACCTAAGCCAAGAACAAACTTTTTAAAACACACTGTTTTATACAGAGCTATCACAGGATGGAACGCATTACCTTATAACATCAAAAATATTACATCAAAATACAGTTTTAAAAAGGTAGCAAAAGACTTTTTACATAAAATTCAATGAGTAACAAATATATCACATGCTATAATTTATTACAGAAATGTATTTGTTGGTTATACTTCGTGGTATTGGAATGACTGTATGATTTCTTTTTTTTTTTTCACCACTAATGTATTTTAGACAGAAAGTTTGCTGTTAGTGTATATTATAACTCGATGTTACGGTGATCCGTAACTGCGATATATGTGTGTATGTATGGACTATGTATGTTCTTTTAAAATTGCATTGGGGACCCCAGGAAGAATAGCTGATGTTGCGACATCAGCTAATGGGGATCCTATAAATAAACAAATAAAATAAACAGAATGCGAACGCTTAGCCGAGAAACGGCAGAGAGGGTTGAGGCGAGTGCTGTGTGCCAGGCGGACTCTTTATCCCTCAGGCAAACTCAGGCACGAGAGGATAGACGAGCTGCCTGCAAGAATCAGAGGAAAAGGGAAAGATAAAGGCTGCGACTGATCATCTGAACGCGATATATTTTAACATGATGAAGTGCTTCATGAATAATACATGAGGGAGTGGTTATCTGCCATGTAGACATCTTGTTGGCGTTTTAGTCTCCCTCTTAATAAAGATGGAAATAAGACAGTGGCATCTGGGAATTTTTTGCACACAAACATCTGGCTGCACATTGAGTGATGGGACCAGTCTCGTGCAGACATGACTGAGCGATCATAAAGAATGGATTCGTTCTCGGGAAGGAAAAGTCAGAGAGGCTTGATGACTCATGTGAAATGGAGGAGCGGCGTGAACAACGAAGCGCGCTGCAGACATCCAGAGAAGAGCTGAGGGGAGAATGTGGCGTGGTATTTCCTCTCCGTCTCCCTTCCTCGCGGCCGCCTCTCCAGCCTCGCCTCGCCCCGCCGACCCGGGCTGAGACTTTAAAAGCCAACTTCCACTGACTCGCATGCTAAAATGTCCAACTTGGCACTATAAGTAAACCTCAAAAACCTCAATCAAGGGGTGGATTTTTCAAGAGAGTCAAGATTCCCTATTGTCATTGTTCATATTTCATATACAACGAATTAAATTTCAGTACCTCGTCATGCAAAATTATGTTAAAGGGGACATATTATGGCATCTAATACCTATTTTAAACAGGCCTTGAATGTCTTAAAAACAAGCTTTTGATTGTTTTTGCTAAATAAATTAGAAATTCAGCCTCTGAGCCATGTCTTTATCATCCCAGTCTCTAACCTCATTATCTATGCAGGATTCTGATGGGCGGGGCTATGATAATGAGGCTCTGTGCTGATTGGCTGCCTGAATGATGCGATACAACTGCTACGAAAAAAAGGCGGAAGCTCCGGCCAGCGGAGTTAGTTGTGGGCGTGGTTTCACACATCGAAAGCCAACCGATGCAAATTACATTTTGGTTACGTAACGAAAGTGAGAATCTGAACGTCTCGTAGATCCACATCACACTGGACGGCTCATCCGGGCGGCTGTACAGACACTGCAGAATTTGGTTTTCTTTCCTCCTTCTCTGAGTTGGCAGGCTGAGGGGAGACCACTTTATATATGTTAAAGCAAGAGAAACCCTGTTTTTCATAATAGGTCCTTTAAGTTGCTAATTTGTGCTTAGTAAGGGGCGTGGCCTCGTCTGTTATCACCTTAGCTACCTCGCTCTTAGCCTATTTGGCGAACTCTGCATGTGAACTATAAGAGCTAAGGGGGCATCAACACTTTTTTTTAAAGATAATATGACTTTTGTGCTGTTAATAGTATCAACAGACCGCATTGACTGGCTCTGGGGAACGAGGAAGGAACTAAAGTTGCTTTCGTCAAAGAAAATTATGACTAAATATTGTCGTTAACGAATCTTTATCACCTGAGGAAAACGAGACAACACGCAACGAAAATGCTGGTCATGTGACGATAACGATAATTAAATATATAATGCAATATCGTAGAGGAATAAATGTAAATGTAGATTACAAAATATAAACTCTGCTAAAATGTGTCTTCATTTGCGTTAACCAAGTCGAGACGAAATGAGGTTCTACCAAAGATCCTTAATGTCCATGTTTTCAGTAGTTTCCTCTGGTTTAGTTCTGCTGGGTGACGTTAGTCCTCAATCCCAGTCGCTGCAGCGGGGAATCAGATCCAGAAGATGCAGCTGCAGGTTAGAGGCTGATGCCGTTAACGCAGAGCTCTAGGTTCACGTCAATTACAAACAAAGTTACATAGAGAAACACAGGGATCTGCTCTGGGGCTGGGAGAAGAAGAAGAAGATCCATCTTTGGATACACTTTCCTACATAGACGAGGAAAAGAAAACCCAATGTGTCGTCGAAAAAGAAAAAGACGGGGAGAAATGCGGAAAAATAAATATGTTGTAAACTCAAATTAGAGTCTTCTGTGTCGGAGCGTTTGTCCAGTTTTTAAAACATTTTTTACCATCTATGGTCACACTCATGGTGCCGTGTCCCTTTAAGAGACAAGCGACCCTGGACACCGCTGGCAGGAGCAGATAAGAAGTCCTGCTTTCCTCTGTTGTTGTGACTCATCTTGAGATGAGTCACGTGGCGCCGAGGGGCAGCCCTCGGGTCCACCTGCCAACCCTGACATCCAGCAGTGAATCACTCGCTGCCTCCTGACGTTCCTGGCTGCCTTTCTGTTTCTCATTTAGATCGGAGCTGGAAAGAAAAGGAAGAGAGCCGTGCGTGCCAATTTACATGCTAATATGTTGATAAAGGGTCTTTTTTTTTTTGGCCTCCTCGCTGTTTCAGTATTAGTGACAGGTTTTCTGATCTTTATAGTTGATTTGGACTTTTTCTGCGTTCTGAGCTCTCGTAATAGCTTCTTTCTCCCCTCAACCATAACTCCTCACTCGTCACCTTGTGGATCTCCTGACAGGTCCGTGTCACATTCCTCTTAAATCAGAAAACCGAATGACTGGAGCGTCTAATCAGCCGGGTCTGACGGCCTCCCGGTCTATCTGTGGTTTGCACATTGTGTCAGAAGAAGTACCATTTAGACCGAGCATGTGTGATTTATCTATGAAGCGGGCTCCTCCTCCTCCTGAAAGCCCTTTAGTGCCGTATACGCCACATACATGACCGTTATTAAAGGCCATGTGTGTTTTGAAGCATCGCAGGGCCCAGCAATGAATATCTGACGTCAGCGTCTTTGATCCTGGGTCTCTTTTGTAAAACGTCTCCCTGACCTTCTCAGCCCGCCCTATAAAATTGAAAATCCCCAAGATTTCAGTCTTGTGCTTGATTTGGCAAGCTCTCGTGATCACCATGGCAACAGCATGTTTTAATAATAAATCAAAACGCAGCTTTGTCAAACACATACAGCAGAGGAGCTGCTGCTGTCATCTGTTTACAGGGAGGCCGAGCTCCCGCGGTTTCACTGAGGGAAAACCAGTTCACGTCAACGGCAGGTGCCGAGCGTCTCGACTGCACCCCGGGGTGAAAGGTAAACACATGACATGAGAGAAAAGGAGTCTCTGACGGTATTACCACGTACCGGTCCTCTCTCACGCTCATGCATTAGTGGGAAACTCCTATCCATCTCAGGAATCTTGTTTAACATCATAAGGAAATTCTGGTTGAGGTGCTTATCTTTAATTTTGAACATGTTTGGTGATATTAATCACTAATTTCAAGAAATTCAGAAGATTTTTCTGCTTATTTTAAGACTTCTAGTCAAGAGAATGTTTCTTACCTCATTGGCATAAATATGTTTGATTGAAATAAGACTATTTTGACCAGATTTAGGCATATTAGGCTCATTTCTTTGCAGTGAAGCTCCTGGGCACCTCATTGCGGTTTTTATGTCAGAGATGTGCAGAATCGGGCGCGCAATTATACACGTTTTCCCTCTGAAGTCCTCAGCGTCTGCTCGGTGAAGCGCCGTGAGAGCAGTGACTTTTGACGAAGCCATGTAAACAGCCATATGCGGAGACAGCCAGTCCTGTCACGCCGCAGCCCTGCGAGATGTACGCCTCCCCAAACAGGCTGCCGTACATGACGATGGCACGCATGAAACATAAGGTTTTACTGTTCAGAGACTACGAGCAACTACAACCGGCCCGTGTGGACAAACCAAGTCCCAATCCAGAGTGTAAAAAACCTCATAAAATCATTTCTTTGAGACAGAAAAGGGGAATCAAGCATAAAAACATGTGTATAATGGTTTCTGTGTGTCACCATGACTACACCCGGGACAAAATGGATGGATTTGGACTCAGTCAGTATACAAAGTACAAATGTCAGAGCGCGGCACCAGCGTGGCAGCGGTCCAGAACCGGCATTATAGGACAGAGAGCGCATGAGTGAAAGGGTTGGGAGTGTGCATGTCTGTATGTGTGGAGATTTGTTTTGGTCCTGCAGCTTGATAAGCTTCTTTTTGAAGTTATGGCCAATAAAAGAGGGAATGTTTATATATTGCACGTGTTTCCATAAATTAATGAGATATTGATTAAAAGATGTCAGTTTCTCCCTAAAGTCTGAGGGCAAATATGTTCAGAAGTGTTTCTACACAGTAAGCATTAATTTTAAATTGTTTATGTCATGACATTGTGTAACATCACATTATGTTGCTGTTTGGCATTTATTTGACGACTCTGCAGCGTTATTCAACATTATATTAAAATTAGCATCAAAACGTCTTTCTGCGTCTCTAAAACCTCCTGGAAGAGGTTCTTTACGTCTCCGGTTGCAATGGGCACGTTAGGGTTGTTGGCCAGTCGTCGTGGATGCAACAGTCTGGTGCTTAAATCTCTGCTTAAATCTCTAAATCACCAATATAAGACGACCCAAACACGGTCTATATCTCATTTCTGATCATTTTCACCTTTAAGTTTCTGATCTACTGGTTTTTAGACCGTGTTCAGACCTGGCATCAAAATGCATCCTGGGAAAATTCAATCACAAGTACCCTACCCTAACCCTTGTGCAAAATCTGAACACTCATCACACCTGTGAAGGTGGTCTTGGAAGACTTGTCCAGATTCTGTTCATAGTCTAAACACGAAAGTGTCCTGCAAAAGAAGTGTATCATCGGCAAAAGCAATGACTCAACCGACTTTGCGTGTGCATGACCACAATAAGCTCTTAGTCACTTGATTTCTTCTTTGTGATTGTGGTGAACTGTCCTTGCGTTGTCTACATCCTGACTTACATCGTTTATACCCGTTACTGAATATGATTTCTTTGACTTTCTTTGTCTTATCTCCAGATTTTTTGTTCTTCTGCGTAACGTCTCTATTTGGTGTTTGCATATGGAGCAGAAGGTCATATCGATCACTTCAAGACAAATTTTGCTACACATTTTAATGCCAGGTGTGAGATGACTGTAATCTAGTTAATTAATTGTACCACACCAGGAGAGTTTATATCATACAATACATTTCTTTGTTTTTTTGTGAGCAGGCCGTTTCTTTTCACCCGACAGGTTGGGGTTTCTCTGGCCGGACGTAGCGATGGAAGGATCACGTTATTCCGGCCAGATCCACCCCGACCCATTGGGTGGTCAGAGGGGGCATGTGTAGCCCAGGACTGCTGCATGTTTTTGTGAGGGTAGCTATCATTTACTACCCAAGGGAACACAGCGGAGAACATGCAAACTCCACACAGAAACGCTGTTTCTAATATGATGATTGATTGGCAGTCGACTCAGCCAGTCACTAACTGTTATCACTTCCTCACCCATAATTTCCATGCTACAAGAAGCAACCGCCCATTTGTATTTACCTAGCATCGGCTAACGCGACAAATCGACATGTTAAACGGTACATCCCACTGTAAACGTCTGATGGCAGGTCTGCAAACATTTGGGCGGGTTTCGGTTGAAGGAGCAGAGAACAAAGCTAATTTTGATTGACAGGCGATGGGCGTGTTCCCACCGGCTTGCTGAGCAACAAAGAAAAAGGGGCTTCAAAACCGGTTTTCTGAAACCAGTGGGTCACATGACTGAGTGCTTTGTCCGTTTTTATGGCTCTGACTGGAGCTGGCGGCAAAAGGCCGCCTTGAGAGCGGTTCGGTACGGGGGGAGACGCCCTCAGCAGCACCGTCTGATCACTGAGAAACAAGTGACAAGGATACGTGCTTCCACGTTAGAGTCTCCAAAAAGACCTGAAAAAGTGGATAGATTTGCCCACTAAAGGAAAAAACTCACTAAATAAAGCATCAATGCTTTGTCCGTTCTTATGTACAGTCTATGGCTCTGACTAGAGATACGTAATTTCACATTAGAGTCTCCAAAAAGACCTGAAAAAGTGGCTACATTTTCCGCTAGAGGTCTAAAAACTCACTA
This sequence comes from Cololabis saira, assembly GCF_033807715.1. Classification (NCBI taxonomy): domain Eukaryota; kingdom Metazoa; phylum Chordata; class Actinopteri; order Beloniformes; family Belonidae; genus Cololabis; species Cololabis saira. The sequence continues at coordinate 15,569,569 of NC_084604.1, forward strand.
AATAAGCATCAAAGTCGCCCAGTTGGCAATTCTGCTGCGTGGCCAGCGACCTCAGTCAGTCAGTCACTTTTTCTGCTGCTTGAAAGTGTGAAATGGCCTTCAGCTCCATGAGACCAGTGAAGCTTTATTCTCTTTTGTGTTCCCATCTTCCCTCGCACACTCGCTCCCTGTCTTTATATCCCCCCCCCATCACTCTGGCTCCCCCAGCTTTTGGATCAGCACCAGTTCCAGCTTGCGGGCTGATTATGAGGCTTTAATGTTCCACTTAGAGGCTGCATGTTTCAGATTGCGTGTGCATGCGTGCATTAGTGTGTGTTTGGAGATTGGACGTTGCGTGCCTCGCAACACACACCCACAGCCTCACACACGGACGTGGTGACATTAGCCATCATTACACCCCCCGCCCCACCCTGAGTGGACAGCAGCAGTCTGGCGGGCCGCCGTTTCCTTTGATGGTCGACTCCAAACAGCCGCGGACACAAATAGGAGCGAGATCAAGAGAAGGAGAAGACTCGCTGAGATTGTTAACCAACATCAGTGTGTGAAGTTGACAAAATGGTTGCTTGGAGTCTCAGCCGGGTCATTATGGGCTGTTCGATGGTAAATGTGTGCCACCTAGTGATTGTTTTGTTTTTGGCCGCTGTTTTTTTTTCCTTCAACTCTTTTCCCTGCTTGTCTGTTTCGTGCACGTTGCCTCCTGCTGCTCGGAGGAGGAGGCGGGAGACGGTACTCCTGGGAAGCCACATCACATTTATGCAGAGACCATCCCGTGCCTCTCGGCAGCCTCACGCCGGCCCTGCCGGTCCTGAGGGGGCTCCCTCGCTCGATTTAGTTCAGTCTCCGTGGAGCGGGCGGGTTGGATAGAAACCTTGATCAGAGAGGCATCTTTGTCACGCTAACCCTCTTGATACTTCCTCTGTCACACCAGTTTTCATCTGTTCCTCCACCTCCTTCGGTACTCTCACTCCTCCGTCTCTCCTCGTCTGTTCTCTTCCTCCACATGCCTTTCTTTCCTGTCTCCCTTAATCTCCTAACTTTCCACTGCGGTCTGATCCGTTCAAGTATTCTGCTGCAGCATCATTCACATGGGTGATTTCTTTGCCAGATCTGCAATGGGTGGGACCTCATGGCAGAGGGAGCAGCCTTTTTTTCCCCCCTCCTCTACTGATTCTCTCTCGTTTGTCATCGACCCTCTGAGAGATGTGTCCCCCCCCCCGCCACCGCCACCATCTTCTGCTGCGCTTTTACACAGTTCGGTGTGACAGCAGGGGAGCATCCTTGCCTTTTTCGTGGGTATGACGTAAGTGTCTCCTCACACGTGGGGAAGGACTCTGAGCCCAGCAGCCTTGTACCACCTGAAGAGAGAAGCACACTTATGACCGGGCATTTTTAGATTAGGTCCCGCTATTATCCCCGGATAAATACCGCGGGTTTGACTCACGCTGGGAAGTGTAAATGCAAGGTGTGTTATTGCCTCCCCTGAGGACGAGTCGAGGGGGGGGGGGTGACTCGAGTGGAGTTAGGTAACATGACGACCAGGTGTCTGCTTGGTCGGCCTCGCTGGCAGATCCAAGCTGAATATCAACCGGATTTGAGTAGCGACTTCCCCCAACAGCCAGTTGCAGGTTCTGTAATATGCCCATCATGGCATCCAGGACTCTGAGGATGAGGAGCTTGCGGACATCATCGTCTTGTCATGAATAAATCCCACCCAGGACCCACCGTCCCAGTTCTGTTTGGATTAATCCTCACCTGCGAGTTATTGGTGGGACCAGCCATACGCGCCACCCTGTGTCTGTTAATGTAAAAAAGGGCAGGTGACACGTTAGATTCAGGTGCTAAACGTGGGGTTCTCGGCGATGTAAGAGGGGCTTTTGTTTGCTGTATGACCTCCTGCAGGGCTTCTGGCGTCTGTTTTCTTATTATGTGATTGCAGCACATGATATAATCTCTTCAATGGGTCCGGCCTGGACAGCCATCGTAATTCTTCTCCAACCAATCAGATAAAAGGGACATAGGCAGGGTGACAGCCAGACTGTGAGACGGACCTGGGACGATGTAAACAAGGGTTGATCCAACGTTTTATTAGCAATTCTGCGTCCATCTCGGTTGTTTTAAATAGCGTCTCCTGGACGTATGATTGCATAAATAGCACCCAGAGTCGAAGGAAGACCATTTCAGTTGTTGCCATGGGAAGTCCAAGTACAAAGACACATCCGAATATTTAAACAGCACAAAAATCCCATTATTTAAACCTCACAACTACTCAACAGGGAATAACACGAGAAAATGAATAAAATCCACTAATCATGATAAAAACATCTTAAAAAATACATATTCCAGATTTAGTTTCATTCTCAAAATCTCAATCAAACATTATTTTTGAATTTTCCCTTGGGGATGAAAAAATATCTATCTATCTATCTATCTATCTATCTATCTATCTATCTATCTATCTATCTATCTATCTATCTATCTATCTATCTATCTATCTATCTATCTATCTATCTATCTATCTATCTGATAACATCAGTAGGAAATGGTTTTCCACTTGTTTTCATTGTCTTTAAACTTTTTTGATCTGTAATTCAGTTCACTTCGTCTTGCAAATGTCAGATCCAGGAGAATGGTTTGTCTTGACATTTGTGGAAAGATAAAATAAAAGGACTTCAGCTTTGCTCCATAGCTCGTGTTTCCAACCGAATCGCTGAATTTGAGCAACCGAAATCACAGATGTTACGCAAAAGGTCAATAACATCTGACGATCCATAATCATGAGTCTGGATAGATGTGCACCAATACACAACTTTGACAACTGATTTTTGTAAAGTTCTGCGTTTTCCTTTTTTTCCTTTTCTAGTTTAATCTGATTCCAGTTTTCTGTGAACAGCACCAACGCAGAGCTGCATTAAATATTTAACTGTCACATGACTTATTTTAGTGTGTTTTCTATACATCCAAAAGACACTTAGCTGTAAAAACGTAAAAATAAAATGAGGATAATACTTTCATTTTTTTTCACCTGTTGAGATCATATGAGGTATTTGGGGAGAACAGCTTCAGTGGACTTTCATGGACATCGTCCGTCTAGTGAGGCCAGGCTGGTTTTTTTATTTTTCCAAACATTTTCAATTCAAAAATGCTTTATTAATCACCAGAGGGGAATTCATTGTTGTGGTAGTCGTGATTTCAGTCTCTTCAGAGTCGGCATGAAGGACCTCCCGTAGCGGTCTAGAGGACTTCCTGTAATCTGAGTTGCATTGGATCTGAGTAAAACCTGGAGACTTAAGACACTCTGTTCCTGAACCACATATATGATAACACACGTAACAAGGTCCGGTACACACTCGGATGTGTGGAGTGAACTGATTCAACAGGGTCCTAACTGCCTGGTGACTTGTAACTTTTAAGAAATAAAGAAATCATTAAGGGTTAATAGCTTTCAATCAATCAGTCAAGTTGTTTAAGTCCTCATTTCTGATGCATCTTGCTTTTTCTTTTTCAAATTTGCAACATTATCAAGGAAAACGTTCAGATTTTCTTATGTAAAATTACAACTTAGCCTAAATTTCTGTCTTGCAAATTTATACAAGTTCACCAAATCACCTTGTTTCCGCTGGCAGTGTTTCCTTCTGCAGATAATGAGGTAATATTCAATTGAATCAGTTGTGACCTTTGAACTAAACTTTGACCTTGAGATTCACAAATGCGACCCGTCGTCCTCCTTAAGTGCAAGAGAGTAACACATCCCATCACCAGAGATCCTCTTAAACGGCCCAAAGTCCTCCAGTTTTATGAAAATGGGGCTTCCTGGCAGATGTTGGGCCCCCAAAACATCTGGAAACCCAAATCAACTTCGTTAGTGCCTCTAACTCATTAAACGTTTACATGATAAAAACATGCAAAGGCAAATGAGGAAATCTTTAAAAAACAACAAAAAGGTCAGTTCGAGTCACACTGATGTTGTTTATCTAAACCAAATGATTTTGTTATTATTTTTCTAAACTGTACAAACCAGTGAAGCGACGTGGAGTATGTTTTCCAACCTGCTCCGTTGGGGTGACGAAGGTTGACACATCGTGCCGTCGTTTGTGTACACAAGCCCTCCGAGACCGGCCTCGCTCGGCTCAGATTACCCATGAGCTCTCAGGTGATTTCTCTCTGGAGGTCAAGTGGAAGGTTACGACTAATGAATCACTCGGCTCCTCAGCCGCCCACACGACTCACAGTTCACAGCCCATGATGTGCCGGGGCTCAGCGGCTTTTCGCTGTTACCGCGGTAACCGCTGACCTCGTGCGCAGGTTTTCCTGGCATCCGGTGATGATACTGATCGATTACGTTTGCTAACTGGTGCACAGTATGACGGAGGGCTGGGTTCGGGAATCATTGATCAAAAAAGAGGTTTAATCTATTAATCTAATGACCGAACACCCACATGACAAACCACCGAATTCTGAGCCATTCTGTGGGTGTCGGTTGTGAAGCATTTTCTTTGCTGGTTTGTTTGTTGAGTTGCTCAGCTGTTTATAAGTTTGGCACTTTTTAACACATTATATACATATATATATATATATATATATATATATATATATATATATATATATATATATATATATATATATATATATATATATATATATATATATATATATATATATATATATATATATATATATATATATATATATACACACATTCATACATATACATATATATACGCACCTATATATATACACAGGACTGTCTCAGAAAATTTGAATATTGTGATAAAGTTCTTTATTTTCTGTAATGCAATTAAAAAAAAAAAAAAATGTTATACATTCTGGATTCATTACAAATCAACTGAAATATTGCAAGCCTTTTATTATTTTAATATTCCTGATTATGGCTTACAGTTTAAGATTAAGATTCCCAGAATATTCTAAATTTTTGAGATAGGATATTTGAGTTTTCTTAAGCTGTAAACTATGATCAGCAATATTAAAATAATGAAAGGCTTGCAATATTTCAGTTGATTTGTAATGAATCCAGAATGTATGACACTTTTGCATTACCTAAAATAAAGGACATAAAGGACTATCACAATATTCTAATTTTCTGAGACAGTCCTGTGTATATATATATACATATACAGTATATGCACATACATATATATGCACATACATATATATGCACATACATATATATGCACATACATACATACATACATACATACATACATACATACATACATACATACATACATACATACATACATACATACATACATACATACATACATACATACCCATTTTTTTCTCTTTCTCTAATATTCCTCTTCTATTTTGAAACCTTCTAATTTTACTAATTGGCAGCTCCCAATCTGTGAGCGTGATGAACTACTGCCCCCAAGTGGTGGATGGTGGTAGTTTGCTGACAGGACCTAGGAGGGGGTCATTATTTGTGAAAAATCTTCTAAAAATAAAATCTCACCTTCGCAAGACTGCAAAAGACGGTAGAATCGTGGGCTCCTGCAGACCTGTGGGTCTACTCACCCGTATATCAGAGTTCACTTAGCCTCAAGGTGACGCCTACACACACTGCTAATTAGAGAAAATGCCTAATCGAGTTTTAAAAGTCCCATATTATGATATTTTCATCCCTACAGCTGATCAAAGGTCACAGTAGAGTTGTTTTACTTTAACTTATTGATTTTGTGTGTGCTGCTGTGAGCACCATGTTTGACCTCCATTTCCACTGCTCCCGCTCACTCTGCTGTCGTTGGTTACCTTCCTAAACCAATCAGACGCATCACTGCCAGTCAATGACGTTTTTAGCTGCATATGCCGGGTTTATCGGCACTTTAGACAGCGTAAACACTGTTCAGGTTCAGGTTCAGGTTCAGGTTCAGATGATGAGAGTCAGAGATACCAATCATTCTATAGACTGTAATTTTCCGTTATCTGACACTTATGTGTTCCTGTTTCCTTTCAGTTCTTCCCTTACGGAGATGCGTCCAAGTTTGCCCAGCACGCCTTCAGGACCTTCGACAAGAACAGCGACGGCACCATCGACTTCAGAGAGTTCATTTGCGCTCTGTCCATCACGTCCAGAGGCAGCTTCGAGCAGAAACTCAACTGGGCCTTCAACATGTACGACCTGGACGGAGATGGCAAGATCACACGCGTGGAGATGCTGGAGATCATCGAGGTATCAACAGACTCGTCTACCCGACAGATGAAGGGATTTGATTGTTTGTTTTTAGACGAGACACTTCCATTCCTCCTGAGCGTTGGTAGATAAATATTATGATTGCACACGGCACGTGAACTTCTTCCCGTCTTCATCGTTAACCAGTAGTGCTGCAAACTGTAGCTGCAGAAATTAAAGTGGGAACAGTCTTAATTTACAATAAGCCAGAAGGCAAATATTTTATTCTTCTCTCTCCCAAAGTAAAAGAGATTGGTTTCTTGCTCACCTTGTTTGATTTATAACTTTCTGAAACACGAGGACCTAAAGTAGCTCTGTCTGCTGTCTGCACAGCACAAATAATTCATAAACTGAAAGGAAATGCAAAGAGATGCGCGGCAGGCGTGTTTGGAGCAGACGAATTGGGAACTCGGGTACTGCTCGCGGAGGTCAGAAAGCAGCCCATCGCCTCTCTGTGTGTTATACAGTCAAAGTCCTTTTTCTCTTTTCTTTTTGTGTTTGGCCTAGAATAAATAGATAAAACTCTGGCCAAAAACTAAGCACCCCCATGATTCAATTTATGTTTTTTTTTATCGAGTTGAATAGATTTTGGCAGAATCTTGCAGATAAACAGCTTTGCTTTGCAATTGCTTCCGGAATATTCTGTTATCAATACTTAGTTCATGTCTCACTGAGAACAAGTTGCCCAGGTTCGGGACTCTCCATTTTTTAAAGTATTTCCCACTGCAGAACATTAAACCCTAAATTATTTGGAGATGGCTTTATAACCACTGCAGCTGCTTCTCTTAGAGCGTTGCTTGTCTCTTCTATTTGTGGCATTGTGTTAACACACTCCTAAATGATGATTACCAGCTTCTTGCTTTAACTTCTATAAATCCTGTAAAGGGGGGGGGGGGTTTATTACACCGCGGCGCCACACCAGAACAACTGACCGCACAAACAATACAGCTGACAATGGTGGTAATGTGACTTTTTTTGCTTTTTGCAAATGGTCATAAAAGAAAACAAAGAAGAAGAATTTAGATAAATAAGAAGATACAATAATCATACAGGGATAGAGATGTAACATTTACTGCAGTTGTAGAAAACCCCTGCTGGACCTCCTCATTTCTGTAACACGCCAACAAACCCTGAACCAACGCGTTGGTTCATCTATCGTCTTGTTCTTGTAATGTCCAACTGCATAAAACGACTCGCACCAAAGATGCGTTTCCACTAGCAGGAGTTCCAGGTGAACCCGACAGACAGGAACCTCTAACAGGACCGTCTCTTCGGCCTCTTCAGCCGGCGTGTTTCCATTACACCGTAGTTCCACACGTGAACGTTTGACTGAACAAAATTGTACAGCCGACCACCAGGTGGCGGTAATGCTCATTTTTTGCAGTTCACAAACAGACAGCAGAAGAATGAAAAGAAGAAAAAATATGTAATCAACGGATGCTACTTGCTTTTCTTTTTAAAAGTACACTGTGGTCGTAGCGATTGAGATTAAAAGAACCCTCCAGCCGACCTCCATGTTGGTGTAATATGACAGCAGAACCTGAACCGACTAGTCGGTCCACCCACCGTTTTTTTCATGTCTCTAACTCCATCAAACATACTCGTAGCAAAATGTCTCCGTCCTAATGCTTAATAATTTGTGTTCACTTGATTTAAGTTCACGTGAGAGGGCTGAACGTAGTTTCCTGCTTGTAGAATAGCCAATCAGCAGAGGAAGCCCCTCTGGGCCCAAAGATAGCCCTTTCCTACTACCAGTGTTGTGCTAGTGTGTGCACTGCATTGTGGATAGTGTAATGTGAAGTGGTCGTCTCGTCGAGTATTGATGTGCGCGCTGCCCGCTGGTAAAATGAGAAGGAGGATTATTCCATAATAATTGGACCTAAACAGTGAAGCTGAAACTCACATAATCTGAACAGTTCAAATTCCATATCGGCAGATATGAACAAGTTCACGTTCAAGTTATTTACTTGCAAATATGTTGCGATCAGTTAAACGTTCTCACAGAAATTAACTTGTTCAATGAACGCGTTCATTTGAACTCGTTCATGCACAACACTGCCTACTACAGGGTTTTTTTTGGCCCCGTAAATGTTCCTGAAGGCCACGTTTCAGGGCCGTTCCTGGTAATGGAAACGCACACACATGGCCCGGCCCCGAAGTACCGGAACACCCGCTAGTGGACACGCACCTTCTGAGTACCTTCTTCTCCGACTACAGGGACATTTTTAACCCTATAACGGTTCCTGAGGGCTACTTAAGCCCGGCCTTGGAAAAACTACCCAGAATCCCTGCTAATGGAAACGCACCGCATATCATTTTTATTGTTGTTAAATCAATAATAGCACAGTGGACTTCTAAATAGCCATCATGATCCAAATAAAACACAAATGGCGCTTTTACACTAGTACCTACTCAGCCCGACTCCACTCGCCTTGCCCTCGTTTCTTTTCAACACCCAGATCAGAAGTAGGAGGTTGGAGGAAGCTGGTGTGACGTATTTGATTGTATGATCTAAACGGAGAAGACAACAACACTAAAGATGTAGAACCTGGAGGAGATGATAGATGTGCTGCTGGGTCTGTGGCTTGTGTTCGATATCAAGTTAAAAAATGAGAGTGAGAGAAGATTCAAGCGGCAACGCTTTTTTTTTTGTTTGTTTGTCTCGGTGCGGTGGAAAAGTCAGCTGGAGCTGCGAGCAGCTATGAAGTGACAGAGCTCCTGGTGGATCTGGTCGTTCCTTATCGCCCGTCTAGATCCCTTTTTAATTCTCTCCTCAGCCACCAGGTTTATGAACATCTGCACCTCAGAGTTGGATCACCAAACAGACTTTTGCGCTGCCATTGCTGGTCGAATAAAATGAACAAGAAGCCGTCAGAGTCGCTCTTTCCCTGATGTCACATCCTGACTCAGACGTCTGACTCCAACCCCCCGACCAATCGGTGGCCTGTAGTGTGATGATGTCAGATGCAGCCGACTCAGCCGCTTAGAACATCGGCAGAGTAGTTACAGAAAAATGATCTACTCGGCACGTTAGACCCCTAGTGGAGAAGCGCAAAACCGAGGCAAGGCGAGTCGGGCTGAGTAGGTAGTAGTGTAAAAGCGCCAAAATTAAAATGTTTGTGCATGATTGTAGGTCTGTCAACCGTTAAAAATGGCGCCTCTTTCTCTCTCCCCCTCCAGGCAATCTACAAGATGGTTGGCACGGTGATCATGATGAAGATGAACGAGGACGGCCTGACGCCCGAGCAGCGGGTGGACAAGATCTTCTCCAAGATGGATAAGAACAACGACGACCAGATCTCGCTGGAGGAGTTCAAGGAGGCGGCGAAGAGCGACCCGTCCATCGTACTACTGCTGCAGTGTGACCTCCAGAAATAGGCCCGCGCGCCGCCGGCCGCCACGGACTGCACAGAAAGAATTTCATGTTCCATTCAGTTTGCAGCTATTTCCACTGAAAAAAAAACAACAAAAAAAAATTTGCTTGGACTACCTTTCAATGGATCTGCTTCTTGTGTTTGAAACACTCGTGTGCATGAGAATGTTACTTGCTATAAAAAGATCTACACACAACATTCAGCCGTGTGCGGGTGCAACAGTGCGAGTGCACGCTCACACCACAAATACACACACACACACACACACACACACACACACACACACATACACACATTTCTCACTACATATACGAACAACTCGCACAAATAATATAGATATATAAATATGAATATATA